>NW_025423399.1:0-127943 GCF_020740685.1 Jaculus jaculus
ATTGGCTTGGCGCTCGGGGAGGCCCTCCGCCTCCGGCCAATTAACGGAGACTTTCTGGAGCTGTCTCCTTGCCAGAGAAACACAGCCTCCGCGCCCTGCTCCCTCGCATTTCAGACAGCCCCATGACAGTAGGCTCACCAATTGTAAGTGAGGGGCTGAACCCGCAGAAATTGCTCAATTTGAACACGAGCGACTGCGGCTGGCCCATGGCCCTGCGTCGGCCATCTTTGTGAATGATGTCAATCTGACCGTTTCTCTGAAGAGAGCCGATTCTCTAACCTAGGGTGATAGCATTCGCTCTCACCCTAGGTTAGAGAATCGGGAGCTTTTTGGACAAAGAGAAGGCCTCGAAGATGCAGGGACTCTCTGCGTGCTAGGGAAAGGGGGCCCCTGACACCCACGGGACTCAAGTGGTCCCATCCGCATGGGACACGCAGAGCTTCCAGGTGAAGAGAGAAGCTACCAGTGAGTCCTGAGGCCCTGTCTAGCGGGAGCAGCGACGTGTGTTTGAGGCAGCAGGCACACAGGAGTCTCTCGAAAATGTGAGTCACGTCAAACCCATCCTCAGGAATCCATATGCTTTTCACCTTAGAGGCCCAGGGCAAAATTGCTGAAGCCAGGCCCGAAAGAATTAGGAGCGTCGCGGTCCATTCGTGTATTCTGAGGCTTTGGGTACCCCCACGCACAGGCTCTGAGAACCATCCTGCCCCGACAATGCATGCAGGTGGAATGAAGGACCAGAAGGCTAAGGATTGGATCATCACGGACGTGCCCCTCCTTCTTTGAGTCACGCCCACAGATATCAAGGGAATTACGGTGAGTACATGACACACGGTCCTCTGTGAGCACAGTTAGGATTTGTTGTGGCCTTGCATGCTCCTCACATCATGAGCAATTCCCAGGTGATATGGAAAGAAAAGAGCAGGCAGGACTCTACTGTATGCTGACATTGTACACGACAGTACACAACAGTGCCTCCAGTGCTCCAAGCAGGTTCTTGGGTCTGGCACTGGAATGATATCTTGACTTGCCAGAAAATGATAGCAATGTCTTTGGGTCAAATGGAAGTCACGTTCATAGTTGTTTCGAAGATATCCCCGTTGCAGGACAAATATTTAGGGCCATGTGTCACCATTGAGATATCTTGCATAGTTTTCATTTCATCTCTGATTTTCAGAGGTCAGAGCAGTTGAGTATCATAAACACAGCGGGCTGGAAGTCATGGCAGTCACCTATAGTGTCAGCAGAGATAAGAGGATGAACATACAAAAAAGAAAAAAAAAAAGAGGATGAACATGACATTGCAGCCAGCCTGAGGCTACCTGCTGAATCGCAGGACACCTGCTGGTAGAATTCAAGCCCACCTGGAGGTAGAAAGGACAAAGGGAACAAGCCGCGGGCTGCGTGGCAGTCGGCAAGTGGCGCAAAGGTTAGGTCTTTTGACTCTGAAACCCCAGGACGCCGGTTCGAGCCTGGGGCCATAAGCAGGCCTGAGACACAAGGGGGCGCTCGTGTGTGCTAGGGCACCTGGTGTGCCCATATCCTGCCGTGTGTCCTTTTAACTCTTCTCGATCTCTCCCTTTCTCTCTCCTAGTTAAATAAGTAAAATGCTTGGCCACCCCCCGTGTGTGGGGGGGGGGGGGGGGGGCGATGAAAACCTGCTCCACACCGCTTTCTGAAGAGACAGCGCCTCCTTGGCCAGCACCTGTCCTGTGTACTTGGCAATTTGATTCTGATAGAAGGTAAGCAGATCAATTCCTATTCAAGACAAGTCAAGAAGGAATTCAAGGACCTATGGGGGTGGCATTCAACACACAAGCAAGAGTCCTAGCGCCTCTGTCATTGGGTGGAAAGAAAACAGCGCTCCTGACAGGTCCCGGAGTTGCCAGGCTCTCTCTCAAGAAACCTGCACCAGCATCCCTGCACGTTTCCGAAGAAGTGACCCCTCATCATCACCAGTGACAAGGGTAAGTGAGCAGTCCACGGAAGTGGACTGAGACGTTCTCGACGGTTTTCTCATGTCTGTATTTGTTAGATGTCAGGCAGGCTCTCGTGCTCCATCAGCTGGCTTGGCGCTCGGGGAGGCCCTCCGCCTCCGGCCAATTAACGGAGACTTTCTGGAGCTGTCTCCTTGCCAGAGAAACACAGCCTCCGCGCCCTGCTCCCTCGCATTTCAGACAGCCCCATGACAGTAGGCTCACCAATTGTAAGTGAGGGGCTGAACCCGCAGAAATTGCTCAATTTGAACACGAGCGACTGCGGCTGGCCCATGGCCCTGCGTCGGCCATCTTTGTGAATGATGTCAATCTGACCGTTTCTCTGAAGAGAGCCGATTCTCTAACCTAGGGTGATAGCATTCGCTCTCACCCTAGGTTAGAGAATCGGGAGCTTTTTGGTCAAAGAGAAGGCCTCGAAGATGCAGGGACTCTCTGTGTGCTAGGGAAAGGGGGCCCCTGACACCCACGGGACTCAAGGGGTCCCATCCGCATGGGACACGCAGAGCTTCCAGGTGAAGAGAGAAGCTACCGGTGAGTCCTGAGGCCCTGTCTAGCGGGAGCAGCGACGTGTGTTTGAGGCAGCAGGCACACAGGAGTCTCTCGAAAATGTGAGTCACGTCAAACCCATCCTCAGGAATCCATATGCTTTTCACCTTAGAGGCCCAGGGCAAAATTGCTGAAGCCAGGCCCGAAAGAATTAGGAGCGTCGCGGTCCATTCGTGTATTCTGAGGGTTTGGGTACCCCCACGCACAGGCTCTGAGAACCATCCTGCCCCGACAATGCATGCAGGTGGAATGAAGGACCAGAAGGCTAAGGATTGGATCATCACGGACGTGCCCCTCCTTCTTTGAGTCACGCCCACAGATATCAAGGGAAATACGGCTGAGTACATGACACACGGTCCTCTGTGAGCACAGTTAGGATTTGTTGTGGCCTTGCATGCTCCTCACATCATGAGCAATTCCCAGGTGATATGGAAAGAAAAGAGCAGGCAGGACTCTACTGTATGCTGACATTGTACACGACAGTACACAACAGTGCCTCCAGTGCTCCAAACAGGTTCTTGGGTCTGGCACTGGAATGATATCTTGACTTGCCAGAAAATGATAGCAATGTCTTTGGGTCAAATGGAAGTCACGTTCATAGTTGTTTCGAAGATATCCCCGTTGCAGGACAAATATTTAGGGCCATGTGTCACCATTGAGATATCTTGCATAGTTTTCATTTCATCTCTGATTTTCAGAGGTCAGAGCAGTTGAGTATCATAAACACAGCGGGCTGGAAGTCATGGCAGTCACCTATAGTGTCAGCAGAGATAAGAGGATGAACATACAAAAAAGAAAAAAAAAAAAGAGGATGAACATGACATTGCAGCCAGCCTGAGGCTACCTGCTGAGTCGCAGGACACCTGCTGGTAGAATTCAAGCCCACCTGGAGGTAGAAAGGACAAAGGGAACAAGCCGCGGGCTGCGTGGCAGTCGGCAAGTGGCGCAAAGGTTAGGTCTTTTGACTCTGAAACCCCAGGACGCCGGTTCGAGCCTGGGGCCATAAGCAGGCCTGAGACACAAGGGGGCGCTCGTGTGTGCTAGGGCACCTGGTGTGCCCATATCCTGCCGTGTGTCCTTTTAACTCTTCTCGATCTCTCCCTTTCTCTCTCCTAGTTAAATAAGTAAAATGCTTGGCCACCCCCCGTGTGTGGGGGTGGGGGGGGGGCGATGAAAACCTGCTCCACACCGCTTTCTGAAGAGACAGCGCCTCCTTGGCCAGCACCTGTCCTGTGTACTTGGCAATTTGATTCTGATAGAAGGTAAGCAGATCAATTCCTATTCAAGACAAGTCAAGAAGGAATTCAAGGACCTATGGGGGGTGGCATTCAACACACAAGCAAGAGTCCTAGCGCCTCTGTCATTGGGTGGAAAGAAAACAGCGCTCCTGACAGGTCCCGGAGTTGCCAGGCTCTCTCTCAAGAAACCTG
Source organism: Jaculus jaculus (assembly GCF_020740685.1). Classification (NCBI taxonomy): domain Eukaryota; kingdom Metazoa; phylum Chordata; class Mammalia; order Rodentia; family Dipodidae; genus Jaculus; species Jaculus jaculus. The sequence goes on from NW_025423399.1 coordinate 3,974, forward strand.
CACCAGCATCCCTGCACGTTTCCGAAGAAGTGACCCCTCATCATCACCAGTGACAAGGGTAAGTGAGCAGTCCACGGAAGTGGACTGAGACGTTCTCGACGGTTTTCTCATGTCTGTATTTGTTAGATGTCAGGCAGGCTCTCGTGCTCCATCAGCTGGCTTGGCGCTCGGGGAGGCCCTCCGCCTCCGGCCAATTAACGGAGACTTTCTGGAGCTGTCTCCTTGCCAGAGAAACACAGCCTCCGCGCCCTGCTCCCTCGCATTTCAGACAGCCCCATGACAGTAGGCTCACCAATTGTAAGTGAGGGGCTGAACCCGCAGAAATTGCTCAATTTGAACACGAGCGACTGCGGCTGGCCCATGGCCCTGCGTCGGCCATCTTTGTGAATGATGTCAATCTGACCGTTTCTCTGAAGAGAGCCGATTCTCTAACCTAGGGTGATAGCATTCGCTCTCACCCTAGGTTAGAGAATCGGGAGCTTTTTGGACAAAGAGAAGGCCTCGAAGATGCAGGGACTCTCTGCGTGCTAGGGAAAGGGGGCCCCTGACACCCACGGGACTCAAGTGGTCCCATCCGCATGGGACACGCAGAGCTTCCAGGTGAAGAGAGAAGCTACCAGTGAGTCCTGAGGCCCTGTCGAGCGGGAGCACCGACGTGTGTTTGAGGCAGCAGGCACACAGGAGTCTCTCGAAAATGTGAGTCACGTCAAACCCATCCTCAGGAATCCATATGCTTTTCACCTTAGAGGCCCAGGGCAAAATTGCTGAAGCCAGGCCCGAAAGAATTAGGAGCGTCGCGGTCCATTCGTGTATTCTGAGGGTTTGGGTACGCCCACGCACAGGCTCTGAGAACCATCCTGCCCCGACAATGCATGCAGGTGGAAGGAAGGACCAGAAGGCTAAGGATTGGATCATCACGGACGTGCCCCTCCTTCTTTGAGTCACGCCCACAGATATCAAGGGAAATACGCTGAGTACATGACACACGGTCCTCTGTGAGCACAGTTAGGATTTGTTGTGGCCTTGCATGCTCCTCACATCATGAGCAATTCCCAGGTGATATGGAAAGAAAAGAGCAGGCAGGACTCTACTGTATGCTGACATTGTACACGACAGTACACAACAGTGCCTCCAGTGCTCCAAACAGGTTCTTGGGTCTGGCACTGGAATGATATCTTGACTTGCCAGAAAATGATAGCAATGTCTTTGGGTCAAATGGAAGTCACGTTCATAGTTGTTTCGAAGATATCCCCGTTGCAGGAGAAATATTTAGGGCCATGTGTCACCATTGAGACATCTTGCATAGTTTTCATTTCATCTCTGATTTTCAGAGGTCAGAGCAGTTGAGTATCATAAACACAGCGGGCTGGAAGTCATGGCAGTCACCTATAGTGTCAGCAGAGATAAGAGGATGAACATACAAAAAAAAAAAAAAAAAAGAGGATGAACATGACATTGCAGCCAGCCTGAGGCTACCTGCTGAGTCGCAGGACACCTGCTGGTAGAATTCAAGCCCACCTGGAGGTAGAAGGGACAAAGGGAACAAGCCGCGGGCTGCGTGGCAGTCGGCAAGTGGCGCAAAGGTTAGGTCTTTTGACTCTGAAACCCCAGGACGCCGGTTCGAGCCTGGGGCCATAAGCAGGCCTGAGACACAAGGGGGCGCTCGTGTGTGCTAGGGCACCTGGTGTGCCCATATCCTGCCGTGTGTCCTTTTAACTCTTCTCGATCTCTCCCTTTCTCTCTCCTAGTTAAATAAGTAAAATGCTTGGCCACCCCCCTTGTGTGGGGGGGGGGGGGGGGCGATGAAAACCTGCTCCACACCGCTTTCTGAAGAGACAGCGCCTCCTTGGCCAGCACCTGTCCTGTGTACTTGGCAATTTGATTCTGATAGAAGGTAAGCAGATCAATTCCTATTCAAGACAAGTCAAGAAGGAATTCAAGGACCTATGGGAGTGGCATTCAACACACAAGCAAGAGTCCTAGCGCCTCTGTCATTGGGTGGAAAGAAAACAGCGCTCCTGACAAGTCCCGGAGTTGCCAGGCTCTCTCTCAAGAAACCTGCACCAGCATCCCTGCACGTTTCAGAAGAAGTGACCCCTCATCATCACCAGTGACAAGGGTAAGTGAGCAGTCCACGGAAGTGGACTGAGACGTTCTCGACGGTTTTCTCATGTCTGTATTTGTTAGATGTCAGGCAGGCTCTCGTGCTCCATCAGCTGGCTTGGCGCTCGGGGAGGCCCTCCGCCTCCGGCCAATTAACGGAGACTTTCTGGAGCTGTCTCCTTGCCAGAGAAACACAGCCTCCGCGCCCTGCTCCCTCGCATTTCAGACAGCCCCATGACAGTAGGCTCACCAATTGTAAGTGAGGGGCTGAACCCGCAGAAATTGCTCAATTTGAACACGAGCGACTGCGGCTGGCCCATGGCCCTGCGTCGGCCATCTTTGTGAATGATGTCAATCTGACCGTTTCTCTGAAGAGAGCCGATTCTCTAACCTAGGGTGATAGCATTCGCTCTCACCCTAGGTTAGAGAATCGGGAGCTTTTTGGACAAAGAGAAGGCCTCGAAGATGCAGGGACTCTCTGCGTGCTAGGGAAAGGGGGCCCCTGACACCCACGGGACTCAAGTGGTCCCATCCGCATGGGACACGCAGAGCTTCCAGGTGAAGAGAGAAGCTACCAGTGAGTCCTGAGGCCCTGTCTAGCGGGAGCAGCGACGTGTGTTTGAGGCAGCAGGCACACAGGAGTCTCTCGAAAATGTGAGTCACGTCAAACCCATCCTCAGGAATCCATATGCTTTTCACCTTAGAGGCCCAGGGCAAAATTGCTGAAGCCAGGCCCGAAAGAATTAGGAGCGTCGCGGTCCATTCGTGTATTCTGAGGGTTTGGGTACGCCCACGCACAGGCTCTGAGAACCATCCTGCCCCGACAATGCATGCAGGTGGAAGGAAGGACCAGAAGGCTAAGGATTGGATCATCACGGACGTGCCCCTCCTTCTTTGAGTCACGCCCACAGATATCAAGGGAAATACGGTGAGTACATGACACACGGTCCTCTGTGAGCACAGTTAGGATTTGTTGTGGCCTTGCATGCTCCTCACATCATGAGCAATTCCCAGGTGATATGGAAAGAAAAGAGCAGGCAGGACTCTACTGTATGCTGACATTGTACACGACAGTACACAACAGTGCCTCCAGTGCTCCAAACAGGTTCTTGGGTCTGGCACTGGAATGATATCTTGACTGGCCAGAAAATGATAGCAATGTCTTTGGGTCAAATGGAAGTCACGTTCATAGTTGTTTCGAAGATATCCCCGTTGCAGGAGAAATATTTAGGGCCATGTGTCACCATTGAGACATCTTGCATAGTTTTCATTTCATCTCTGATTTTCAGAGGTCAGAGCAGTTGAGTATCATAAACACAGCGGGCTGGAAGTCATGGCAGTCACCTATAGTGTCAGCAGAGATAAGAGGATGAACATACAAAAAAGAAAAAAAAAAAGAGGATGAACATGACATTGCAGCCAGCCTGAGGCTACCTGCTGAGTCGCAGGACACCTGCTGGTAGAATTCAAGCCCACCTGGAGGTAGAAAGGACAAAGGGAACAAGCCGCGGGCTGCGTGGCAGTCGGCAAGTGGCGCAAAGGTTAGGTCTTTTGACTCTGAAACCCCAGGACGCCGGTTCGAGCCTGGGGCCATAAGCAGGCCTGAGACACAAGGGGGCGCTCGTGTGTGCTAGGGCACCTGGTGTGCCCATATCCTGCCGTGTGTCCTTTTAACTCTTCTCGATCTCTCCCTTTCTCTCTCCTAGTTAAATAAGTAAAATGCTTGGCCACCCCCCGTGTGTGGGGGGGGGGGGGGGGCGATGAAAACCTGCTCCACACCGCTTTCTGAAGAGACAGCGCCTCCTTGGCCAGCACCTGTCCTGTGTACTTGGCAATTTGATTCTGATAGAAGGTAAGCAGATCAATTCCTATTCAAGACAAGTCAAGAAGGAATTCAAGGACCTATGGGGGTGGCATTCAACACACAAGCAAGAGTCCTAGCGCCTCTGTCATTGGGTGGAAAGAAAACAGCGCTCCTGACAGGTCCCGGAGTTGCCAGGCTCTCTCTCAAGAAACCTGCACCAGCATCCCTGCACGTTTCAGAAGAAGTGACCCCTCATCATCACCAGTGACAAGGGTAAGTGAGCAGTCCACGGAAGTGGACTGAGACGTTCTCGACGGTTTTCTCATGTCTGTATTTGTTAGATGTCAGGCAGGCTCTCGTGCTCCATCAGCTGGCTTGGCGCTCGGGGAGGCCCTCCGCCTCCGGCCAATTAACGGAGACTTTCTGGAGCTGTCTCCTTGCCAGAGAAACACAGCCTCCGCGCCCTGCTCCCTCGCATTTCAGACAGCCCCATGACAGTAGGCTCACCAATTGTAAGTGAGGGGCTGAACCCGCAGAAATTGCTCAATTTGAACACGCGCGACTGCGGCTGGCCCATGGCCCTGCGTCGGCCATCTTTGTGAATGATGTCAATCTGACCGTTTCTCTGAAGAGAGCCGATTCTCTAACCTAGGGTGATAGCATTCGCTCTCACCCTAGGTTAGAGAATCGGGAGCTTTTTGGACAAAGAGAAGGCCTCGAAGATGCAGGGACTCTCTGCGTGCTAGGGAAAGGGGGCCCCTGACACCCACGGGACTCAAGTGGTCCCATCCGCATGGGACACGCAGAGCTTCCAGGTGAAGAGAGAAGCTACCAGTGAGTCCTGAGGCCCTGTCTAGCGGGAGCAGCGACGTGTGTTTGAGGCAGCAGGCACACAGGAGTCTCTCGAAAATGTGAGTCACGTCAAACCCATCCTCAGGAATCCATATGCTTTTCACCTTAGAGGCCCAGGGCAAAATTGCTGAAGCCAGGCCCGAAAGAATTAGGAGCGTCGCGGTCCATTCGTGTATTCTGAGGGTTTGGGTACGCCCACGCACAGGCTCTGAGAACCATCCTGCCCCGACAATGCATGCAGGTGGAAGGAAGGACCAGAAGGCTAAGGATTGGATCATCACGGACGTGCCCCTCCTTCTTTGAGTCACGCCCACAGATATCAAGGGAAATACGGTGAGTACATGACACACGGTCCTCTGTGAGCACAGTTAGGATTTGTTGTGGCCTTGCATGCTCCTCACATCATGAGCAATTCCCAGGTGATATGGAAAGAAAAGAGCAGGCAGGACTCTACTGTATGCTGACATTGTACACGACAGTACACAACAGTGCCTCCAGTGCTCCAAACAGGTTCTTGGGTCTGGCACTGGAATGATATCTTGACTTGCCAGAAAATGATAGCAATGTCTTTGGGTCAAATGGAAGTCACGTTCATAGTTGTTTCGAAGATATCCCCGTTGCAGGAGAAATATTTAGGGCCATGTGTCACCATTGAGATATCTTGCATAGTTTTCATTTCATCTCTGATTTTCAGAGGTCAGAGCAGTTGAGTATCATAAACACAGCGGGCTGGAAGTCATGGCAGTCACCTATAGTGTCAGCAGAGATAAGAGGATGAACATACAAAAAAGAAAAAAAAAAAGAGGATGAACATGACATTGCAGCCAGCCTGAGGCTACCTGCTGAGTCGCAGGACACCTGCTGGTAGAATTCAAGCCCACCTGGAGGTAGAAAGGACAAAGGGAACAAGCCGCGGGCTGCGTGGCAGTCGGCAAGTGGCGCAAAGGTTAGGTCTTTTGACTCTGAAACCCCAGGACGCCGGTTCGAGCCTGGGGCCATAAGCAGGCCTGAGACACAAGGGGGCGCTCGTGTGTGCTAGGGCACCTGGTGTGCCCATATCCTGCCGTGTGTCCTTTTAACTCTTCTCGATCTCTCCCTTTCTCTCTCCTAGTTAAATAAGTAAAATGCTTGGCCACCCCCCGTGTGTGGGGGTGGGGGGGGGGCGATGAAAACCTGCTCCACACCGCTTTCTGAAGAGACAGCGCCTCCTTGGCCAGCACCTGTCCTGTGTACTTGGCAATTTGATTCTGATAGAAGGTAAGCAGATCAATTCCTATTCAAGACAAGTCAAGAAGGAATTCAAGGACCTATGGGGGTGGCATTCAACACACAAGCAAGAGTCCTAGCGCCTCTGTCATTGGGTGGAAAGAAAACAGCGCTCCTGACAGGTCCCGGAGTTGCCAGGCTCTCTCTCAAGAAACCTGCACCAGCATCCCTGCACGTTTCCGAAGAAGTGACCCCTCATCATCACCAGTGACAAGGGTAAGTGAGCAGTCCACGGAAGTGGACTGAGACGTTCTCGACGGTTTTCTCATGTCTGTATTTGTTAGATGTCAGGCAGGCTCTCGTGCTCCATCAGCTGGCTTGGCGCTCGGGGAGGCCCTCCGCCTCCGGCCAATTAACGGAGACTTTCTGGAGCTGTCTCCTTGCCAGAGAAACACAGCCTCCGCGCCCTGCTCCCTCGCATTTCAGACAGCCCCATGACAGTAGGCTCACCAATTGTAAGTGAGGGGCTGAACCCGCAGAAATTGCTCAATTTGAACACGAGCGACTGCGGCTGGCCCATGGCCCTGCGTCGGCCATCTTTGTGAATGATGTCAATCTGACCGTTTCTCTGAAGAGAGCCGATTCTCTAACCTAGGGTGATAGCATTCGCTCTCACCCTAGGTTAGAGAATCGGGAGCTTTTTGGACAAAGAGAAGGCCTCGAAGATGCAGGGACTCTCTGCGTGCTAGGGAAAGGGGGCCCCTGACACCCACGGGACTCAAGTGGTCCCATCCGCATGGGACACGCAGAGCTTCCAGGTGAAGAGAGAAGCTACCAGTGAGTCCTGAGGCCCTGTCTAGCGGGAGCAGCGACGTGTGTTTGAGGCAGCAGGCACACAGGAGTCTCTCGAAAATGTGAGTCACGTCAAACCCATCCTCAGGAATCCATATGCTTTTCACCTTAGAGGCCCAGGGCAAAATTGCTGAAGCCAGGCCCGAAAGAATTAGGAGCGTCGCGGTCCATTCGTGTATTCTGAGGGTTTGGGTACCCCCACGCACAGGCTCTGAGAACCATCCTGCCCCGACAATGCATGCAGGTGGAATGAAGGACCAGAAGGCTAAGGATTGGATCATCACGGACGTGCCCCTCCTTCTTTGAGTCACGCCCACAGATATCAAGGGAAATACGGTGAGTACATGACACACGGTCCTCTGTGAGCACAGTTAGGATTTGTTGTGGCCTTGCATGCTCCTCACATCATGAGCAATTCCCAGGTGATATGGAAAGAAAAGAGCAGGCAGGACTCTACTGTATGCTGACATTGTACACGACAGTACACAACAGTGCCTCCAGTGCTCCAAACAGGTTCTTGGGTCTGGCACTGGAATGATATCTTGACTTGCCAGAAAATGATAGCAATGTCTTTGGGTCAAATGGAAGTCACGTTCATAGTTGTTTCGAAGATATCCCCGTTGCAGGACAAATATTTAGGGCCATGTGTCACCATTGAGATATCTTGCATAGTTTTCATTTCATCTCTGATTTTCAGAGGTCAGAGCAGTTGAGTATCATAAACACAGCGGGCTGGAAGTCATGGCAGTCACCTATAGTGTCAGCAGAGATAAGAGGATGAACATACAAAAAAGAAAAAAAAAAGAGGATGAACATGACATTGCAGCCAGCCTGAGGCTACCTGCTGAGTCGCAGGACACCTGCTGGTAGAATTCAAGCCCACCTGGAGGTAGAAAGGACAAAGGGAACAAGCCGCGGGCTGCGTGGCAGTCGGCAAGTGGCGCAAAGGTTAGGTCTTTTGACTCTGAAACCCCAGGACGCCGGTTCGAGCCTGGGGCCATAAGCAGGCCTGAGACACAAGGGGGCGCTCGTGTGTGCTAGGGCACCTGGTGTGCCCATATCCTGCCGTGTGTCCTTTTAACTCTTCTCGATCTCTCCCTTTCTCTCTCCTAGTTAAATAAGTAAAATGCTTGGCCACCCCCCGTGTGTGGGGGTGGGGGGGGGGCGATGAAAACCTGCTCCACACCGCTTTCTGAAGAGACAGCGCCTCCTTGGCCAGCACCTGTCCTGTGTACTTGGCAATTTGATTCTGATAGAAGGTAAGCAGATCAATTCCTATTCAAGACAAGTCAAGAAGGAATTCAAGGACCTATGGGGGTGGCATTCAACACACAAGCAAGAGTCCTAGCGCCTCTGTCATTGGGTGGAAAGAAAACAGCGCTCCTGACAGGTCCCGGAGTTGCCAGGCTCTCTCTCAAGAAACCTGCACCAGCATCCCTGCACGTTTCCGAAGAAGTGACCCCTCATCATCACCAGTGACAAGGGTAAGTGAGCAGTCCACGGAAGTGGACTGAGACGTTCTCGACGGTTTTCTCATGTCTGTATTTGTTAGATGTCAGGCAGGCTCTCGTGCTCCATCAGCTGGCTTGGTGCTCGGGGAGGCCCTCCGCCTCCAGCCAATTAACGGAGACTTTCTGGAGCTGTCTCCTTGCCAGAGAAACACAGCCTCCGCGCCCTGCTCCCTCGCATTTCAGACAGCCCCATGACAGTAGGCTCACCAATTGTAAGTGAGGGGCTGAACCCGCAGAAATTGCTCAATTTGAACACGAGCGACTGCGGCTGGCCCATGGCCCTGCGTCGGCCATCTTTGTGAATGATGTCAATCTGACCGTTTCTCTGAAGAGAGCCGATTCTCTAACCTAGGGTGATAGCATTCGCTCTCACCCTAGGTTAGAGAATCGGGAGCTTTTTGGACAAAGAGAAGGCCTCGAGGATGCAGGGACTCTCTGCGTGCTAGGGAAAGGGGGCCCCTGACACCCACGGGACTCAAGTGGTCCCATCCGCATGGGACACGCAGAGCTTCCAGGTGAAGAGAGAAGCTACCAGTGAGTCCTGAGGCCCTGTCTAGCGGGAGCAGCGACGTGTGTTTGAGGCAGCAGGCACACAGGAGTCTCTCGAAAATGTGAGTCACGTCAAACCCATCCTCAGGAATCCATATGCTTTTCACCTTAGAGGCCCAGGGCAAAATTGCTGAAGCCAGGCCCGAAAGAATTAGGAGCGTCGCGGTCCATTCGTGTATTCTGAGGGTTTGGGTACGCCCACGCACAGGCTCTGAGAACCATCCTGCCCCGACAATGCATGCAGGTGGAAGGAAGGACCAGAAGGCTAAGGATTGGATCATCACGGACGTGCCCCTCCTTCTTTGAGTCACGCCCACAGATATCAAGGGAAATACGGTGAGTACATGACACACGGTCCTCTGTGAGCACAGTTAGGATTTGTTGTGGCCTTGCATGCTCCTCACATCATGAGCAATTCCCAGGTGATATGGAAAGAAAAGAGCAGGCAGGACTCTACTGTATGCTGACATTGTACACGACAGTACACAACAGTGCCTCCAGTGCTCCAAACAGGTTCTTGGGTCTGGCACTGGAATGATATCTTGACTTGCCAGAAAATGATAGCAATGTCTTTGGGTCAAATGGAAGTCACGTTCATAGTTGTTTCGAAGATATCCCCGTTGCAGGACAAATATTTAGGGCCATGTGTCACCATTGAGATATCTTGCATAGTTTTCATTTCATCTCTGATTTTCAGAGGTCAGAGCAGTTGAGTATCATAAACACAGCGGGCTGGAAGTCATGGCAGTCACCTATAGTGTCAGCAGAGATAAGAGGATGAACATACAAAAAAGAAAAAAAAAAAGAGGATGAACATGACATTGCAGCCAGCCTGAGGCTACCTGCTGAGTCGCAGGACACCTGCTGGTAGAATTCAAGCCCACCTGGAGGTAGAAAGGACAAAGGGAACAAGCCGCGGGCTGCGTGGCAGTCGGCAAGTGGCGCAAAGGTTAGGTCTTTTGACTCTGAAACCCCAGGACGCCGGTTCGAGCCTGGGGCCATAAGCAGGCCTGAGACACAAGGGGGCGCTCGTGTGTGCTAGGGCACCTGGTGTGCCCATATCCTGCCGTGTGTCCTTTTAACTCTTCTCGATCTCTCCCTTTCTCTCTCCTAGTTAAATAAGTAAAATGCTTGGCCACCCCCCGTGTGTGGGGGTGGGGGGGGGGGCGATGAAAACCTGCTCCACACCGCTTTCTGAAGAGACAGCGCCTCCTTGGCCAGCACCTGTCCTGTGTACTTGGCAATTTGATTCTGATAGAAGGTAAGCAGATCAATTCCTATTCAAGACAAGTCAAGAAGGAATTCAAGGACCTATGGGGGTGGCATTCAACACACAAGCAAGAGTCCTAGCGCCTCTGTCATTGGGTGGAAAGAAAACAGCGCTCCTGACAGGTCCCGGAGTTGCCAGGCTCTCTCTCAAGAAACCTGCACCAGCATCCCTGCACGTTTCCGAAGAAGTGACCCCTCATCATCACCAGTGACAAGGGTAAGTGAGCAGTCCACGGAAGTGGACTGAGACGTTCTCGACGGTTTTCTCATGTCTGTATTTGTTAGATGTCAGGCAGGCTCTCGTGCTCCATCAGCTGGCTTGGCGCTCGGGGAGGCCCTCCGCCTCCGGCCAATTAACGGAGACTTTCTGGAGCTGTCTCCTTGCCAGAGAAACACAGCCTCCGCGCCCTGCTCCCTCGCATTTCAGACAGCCCCATGACAGTAGGCTCACCAATTGTAAGTGAGGGGCTGAACCCGCAGAAATTGCTCAATTTGAACACGAGCGACTGCGGCTGGCCCATGGCCCTGCGTCGGCCATCTTTGTGAATGATGTCAATCTGACCGTTTCTCTGAAGAGAGCCGATTCTCTAACCTAGGGTGATAGCATTCGCTCTCACCCTAGGTTAGAGAATCGGGAGCTTTTTGGACAAAGAGAAGGCCTCGAAGATGCAGGGACTCTCTGCGTGCTAGGGAAAGGGGGCCCCTGACACCCACGGGACTCAAGTGGTCCCATCCGCATGGGACACGCAGAGCTTCCAGGTGAAGAGAGAAGCTACCAGTGAGTCCTGAGGCCCTGTCTAGCGGGAGCAGCGACGTGTGTTTGAGGCAGCAGGCACACAGGAGTCTCTCGAAAATGTGAGTCACGTCAAACCCATCCTCAGGAATCCATATGCTTTTCACCTTAGAGGCCCAGGGCAAAATTGCTGAAGCCAGGCCCGAAAGAATTAGGAGCGTCGCGGTCCATTCGTGTATTCTGAGGGTTTGGGTACGCCCACGCACAGGCTCTGAGAACCATCCTGCCCCGACAATGCATGCAGGTGGAAGGAAGGACCAGAAGGCTAAGGATTGGATCATCACGGACGTGCCCCTCCTTCTTTGAGTCACGCCCACAGATATCAAGGGAAATACGGTGAGTACATGACACACGGTCCTCTGTGAGCACAGTTAGGATTTGTTGTGGCCTTGCATGCTCCTCACATCATGAGCAATTCCCAGGTGATATGGAAAGAAAAGAGCAGGCAGGACTCTACTGTATGCTGACATTGTACACGACAGTACACAACAGTGCCTCCAGTGCTCCAAACAGGTTCTTGGGTCTGGCACTGGAATGATATCTTGACTTGCCAGAAAATGATAGCAATGTCTTTGGGTCAAATGGAAGTCACGTTCATAGTTGTTTCGAAGATATCCCCGTTGCAGGACAAATATTTAGGGCCATGTGTCACCATTGAGATATCTTGCATAGTTTTCATTTCATCTCTGATTTTCAGAGGTCAGAGCAGTTGAGTATCATAAACACAGCGGGCTGGAAGTCATGGCAGTCACCTATAGTGTCAGCAGAGATAAGAGGATGAACATACAAAAAAGAAAAAAAAAAAGAGGATGAACATGACATTGCAGCCAGCCTGAGGCTACCTGCTGAGTCGCAGGACACCTGCTGGTAGAATTCAAGCCCACCTGGAGGTAGAAAGGACAAAGGGAACAAGCCGCGGGCTGCGTGGCAGTCGGCAAGTGGCGCAAAGGTTAGGTCTTTTGACTCTGAAACCCCAGGACGCCGGTTCGAGCCTGGGGCCATAAGCAGGCCTGAGACACAAGGGGGCGCTCGTGTGTGCTAGGGCACCTGGTGTGCCCATATCCTGCCGTGTGTCCTTTTAACTCTTCTCGATCTCTCCCTTTCTCTCTCCTAGTTAAATAAGTAAAATGCTTGGCCACCCCCCGTGTGGGGGGGGGGGGGGGGGGCGATGAAAACCTGCTCCACACCGCTTTCTGAAGAGACAGCGCCTCCTTGGCCAGCACCTGTCCTGTGTACTTGGCAATTTGATTCTGATAGAAGGTAAGCAGATCAATTCCTATTCAAGACAAGTCAAGAAGGAATTCAAGGACCTATGGGGGTGGCATTCAACACACAAGCAAGAGTCCTAGCGCCTCTGTCATTGGGTGGAAAGAAAACAGCGCTCCTGACAGGTCCCGGAGTTGCCAGGCTCTCTCTCAAGAAACCTGCACCAGCATCCCTGCACGTTTCAGAAGAAGTGACCCCTCATCATCACCAGTGACAAGGGTAAGTGAGCAGTCCACGGAAGTGGACTGAGACGTTCTCGACGGTTTTCTCATGTCTGTATTTGTTAGATGTCAGGCAGGCTCTCGTGCTCCATCAGCTGGCTTGGTGCTCGGGGAGGCCCTCCGCCTCCAGCCAATTAACGGAGACTTTCTGGAGCTGTCTCCTTGCCAGAGAAACACAGCCTCCGCGCCCTGCTCCCTCGCATTTCAGACAGCCCCATGACAGTAGGCTCACCAATTGTGAGTGAGGGGCTGAACCCGCAGAAATTGCTCAATTTGAACACGAGCGACTGCGGCTGGCCCATGGCCCTGCGTCGGCCATCTTTGTGAATGATGTCAATCTGACCGTTTCTCTGAAGAGAGCCGATTCTCTAACCTAGGGTGATAGCATTCGCTCTCACCCTAGGTTAGAGAATCGGGAGCTTTTTGGACAAAGAGAAGGCCTCGAAGATGCAGGGACTCTCTGCGTGCTAGGGAAAGGGGGCCCCTGACACCCACGGGACTCAAGTGGTCCCATCCGCATGGGACACGCAGAGCTTCCAGGTGAAGAGAGAAGCTACCAGTGAGTCCTGAGGCCCTGTCTAGCGGGAGCAGCGACGTGTGTTTGAGGCAGCAGGCACACAGGAGTCTCTCGAAAATGTGAGTCACGTCAAACCCATCCTCAGGAATCCATATGCTTTTCACCTTAGAGGCCCAGGGCAAAATTGCTGAAGCCAGGCCCGAAAGAATTAGGAGCGTCGCGGTCCATTCGTGTATTCTGAGGGTTTGGGTACCCCCACGCACAGGCTCTGAGAACCATCCTGCCCCGACAATGCATGCAGGTGGAATGAAGGACCAGAAGGCTAAGGATTGGATCATCACGGACGTGCCCCTCCTTCTTTGAGTCACGCCCACAGATATCAAGGGAAATACGGTGAGTACATGACACACGGTCCTCTGTGAGCACAGTTAGGATTTGTTGTGGCCTTGCATGCTCCTCACATCATGAGCAATTCCCAGGTGATATGGAAAGAAAAGAGCAGGCAGGACTCTACTGTATGCTGACATTGTACACGACAGTACACAACAGTGCCTCCAGTGCTCCAAACAGGTTCTTGGGTCTGGCACTGGAATGATATCTTGACTTGCCAGAAAATGATAGCAATGTCTTTGGGTCAAATGGAAGTCACGTTCATAGTTGTTTCGAAGATATCCCCGTTGCAGGACAAATATTTAGGGCCATGTGTCACCATTGAGATATCTTGCATAGTTTTCATTTCATCTCTGATTTTCAGAGGTCAGAGCAGTTGAGTATCATAAACACAGCGGGCTGGAAGTCATGGCAGTCACCTATAGTGTCAGCAGAGATAAGAGGATGAACATACAAAAAAGAAAAAAAAAAAGAGGATGAACATGACATTGCAGCCAGCCTGAGGCTACCTGCTGAGTCGCAGGACACCTGCTGGTAGAATTCAAGCCCACCTGGAGGTAGAAAGGACAAAGGGAACAAGCCGCGGGCTGCGTGGCAGTCGGCAAGTGGCGCAAAGGTTAGGTCTTTTGACTCTGAAACCCCAGGACGCCGGTTCGAGCCTGGGGCCATAAGCAGGCCTGAGACACAAGGGGGCGCTCGTGTGTGCTAGGGCACCTGGTGTGCCCATATCCTGCCGTGTGTCCTTTTAACTCTTCTCGATCTCTCCCTTTCTCTCTCCTAGTTAAATAAGTAAAATGCTTGGCCACCCCCCTTGTGTGGGGGGGGGGGGGGGGCGATGAAAACCTGCTCCACACCGCTTTCTGAAGAGACAGCGCCTCCTTGGCCAGCACCTGTCCTGTGTACTTGGCAATTTGATTCTGATAGAAGGTAAGCAGATCAATTCCTATTCAAGACAAGTCAAGAAGGAATTCAAGGACCTATGGGGGTGGCATTCAACACACAAGCAAGAGTCCTAGCGCCTCTGTCATTGGGTGGAAAGAAAACAGCGCTCCTGACAGGTCCCGGAGTTGCCAGGCTCTCTCTCAAGAAACCTGCACCAGCATCCCTGCACGTTTCCGAAGAAGTGACCCCTCATCATCACCAGTGACAAGGGTAAGTGAGCAGTCCACGGAAGTGGACTGAGACGTTCTCGACGGTTTTCTCATGTCTGTATTTGTTAGATGTCAGGCAGGCTCTCGTGCTCCATCAGCTGGCTTGGTGCTCGGGGAGGCCCTCCGCCTCCGGCCAATTAACGGAGACTTTCTGGAGCTGTCTCCTTGCCAGAGAAACACAGCCTCCGCGCCCTGCTCCCTCGCATTTCAGACAGCCCCATGACAGTAGGCTCACCAATTGTAAGTGAGGGGCTGAACCCGCAGAAATTGCTCAATTTGAACACGAGCGACTGCGGCTGGCCCATGGCCCTGCGTCGGCCATCTTTGTGAATGATGTCAATCTGACCGTTTCTCTGAAGAGAGCCGATTCTCTAACCTAGGGTGATAGCATTCGCTCTCACCCTAGGTTAGAGAATCGGGAGCTTTTTGGACAAAGAGAAGGCCTCGAAGATGCAGGGACTCTCTGCGTGCTAGGGAAAGGGGGCCCCTGACACCCACGGGACTCAAGTGGTCCCATCCGCATGGGACACGCAGAGCTTCCAGGTGAAGAGAGAAGCTACCAGTGAGTCCTGAGGCCCTGTCTAGCGGGAGCAGCGACGTGTGTTTGAGGCAGCAGGCACACAGGAGTCTCTCGAAAATGTGAGTCACGTCAAACCCATCCTCAGGAATCCATATGCTTTTCACCTTAGAGGCCCAGGGCAAAATTGCTGAAGCCAGGCCCGAAAGAATTAGGAGCGTCGCGGTCCATTCGTGTATTCTGAGGGTTTGGGTACCCCCACGCACAGGCTCTGAGAACCATCCTGCCCCGACAATGCATGCAGGTGGAATGAAGGACCAGAAGGCTAAGGATTGGATCATCACGGACGTGCCCCTCCTTCTTTGAGTCACGCCCACAGATATCAAGGGAAATACGGTGAGTACATGACACACGGTCCTCTGTGAGCACAGTTAGGATTTGTTGTGGCCTTGCATGCTCCTCACATCATGAGCAATTCCCAGGTGATATGGAAAGAAAAGAGCAGGCAGGACTCTACTGTATGCTGACATTGTACACGACAGTACACAACAGTGCCTCCAGTGCTCCAAACAGGTTCTTGGGTCTGGCACTGGAATGATATCTTGACTTGCCAGAAAATGATAGCAATGTCTTTGGGTCAAATGGAAGTCACGTTCATAGTTGTTTCGAAGATATCCCCGTTGCAGGAGAAATATTTAGGGCCATGTGTCACCATTGAGATATCTTGCATAGTTTTCATTTCATCTCTGATTTTCAGAGGTCAGAGCAGTTGAGTATCATAAACACAGCGGGCTGGAAGTCATGGCAGTCACCTATAGTGTCAGCAGAGATAAGAGGATGAACATACAAAAAAGAAAAAAAAAAAGAGGATGAACATGACATTGCAGCCAGCCTGAGGCTACCTGCTGAGTCGCAGGACACCTGCTGGTAGAATTCAAGCCCACCTGGAGGTAGAAAGGACAAAGGGAACAAGCCGCGGGCTGCGTGGCAGTCGGCAAGTGGCGCAAAGGTTAGGTCTTTTGACTCTGAAACCCCAGGACGCCGGTTCGAGCCTGGGGCCATAAGCAGGCCTGAGACACAAGGGGGCGCTCGTGTGTGCTAGGGCACCTGGTGTGCCCATATCCTGCCGTGTGTCCTTTTAACTCTTCTCGATCTCTCCCTTTCTCTCTCCTAGTTAAATAAGTAAAATGCTTGGCCACCCCCCGTGTGTGGGGGGGGGGGGGGGGCGATGAAAACCTGCTCCACACCGCTTTCTGAAGAGACAGCGCCTCCTTGGCCAGCACCTGTCCTGTGTACTTGGCAATTTGATTCTGATAGAAGGTAAGCAGATCAATTCCTATTCAAGACAAGTCAAGAAGGAATTCAAGGACCTATGGGGGTGGCATTCAACACACAAGCAAGAGTCCTAGCGCCTCTGTCATTGGGTGGAAAGAAAACAGCGCTCCTGACAGGTCCCGGAGTTGCCAGGCTCTCTCTCAAGAAACCTGCACCAGCATCCCTGCACGTTTCCGAAGAAGTGACCCCTCATCATCACCAGTGACAAGGGTAAGTGAGCAGTCCACGGAAGTGGACTGAGACGTTCTCGACGGTTTTCTCATGTCTGTATTTGTTAGATGTCAGGCAGGCTCTCGTGCTCCATCAGCTGGCTTGGCGCTCGGGGAGGCCCTCCGCCTCCGGCCAATTAACGGAGACTTTCTGGAGCTGTCTCCTTGCCAGAGAAACACAGCCTCCGCGCCCTGCTCCCTCGCATTTCAGACAGCCCCATGACAGTAGGCTCACCAATTGTAAGTGAGGGGCTGAACCCGCAGAAATTGCTCAATTTGAACACGAGCGACTGCGGCTGGCCCATGGCCCTGCGTCGGCCATCTTTGTGAATGATGTCAATCTGACCGTTTCTCTGAAGAGAGCCGATTCTCTAACCTAGGGTGATAGCATTCGCTCTCACCCTAGGTTAGAGAATCGGGAGCTTTTTGGACAAAGAGAAGGCCACGAAGATGCAGGGACTCTCTGCGTGCTAGGGAAAGGGGGCCCCTGACACCCACGGGACTCAAGTGGTCCCATCCGCATGGGACACGCAGAGCTTCCAGGTGAAGAGAGAAGCTACCAGTGAGTCCTGAGGCCCTGTCGAGCGGGAGCAGCGACGTGTGTTTGAGGCAGCAGGCACACAGGAGTCTCTCGAAAATGTGAGTCACGTCAAACCCATCCTCAGGAATCCATATGCTTTTCACCTTAGAGGCCCAGGGCAAAATTGCTGAAGCCAGGCCCGAAAGAATTAGGAGCGTCGCGGTCCATTCGTGTATTCTGAGGGTTTGGGTACGCCCACGCACAGGCTCTGAGAACCATCCTGCCCCGACAATGCATGCAGGTGGAAGGAAGGACCAGAAGGCTAAGGATTGGATCATCACGGACGTGCCCCTCCTTCTTTGAGTCACGCCCACAGATATCAAGGGAAATACGGTGAGTACATGACACACGGTCCTCTGTGAGCACAGTTAGGATTTGTTGTGGCCTTGCATGCTCCTCACATCATGAGCAATTCCCAGGTGATATGGAAAGAAAAGAGCAGGCAGGACTCTACTGTATGCTGACATTGTACACGACAGTACACAACAGTGCCTCCAGTGCTCCAAACAGGTTCTTGGGTCTGGCACTGGAATGATATCTTGACTTGCCAGAAAATGATAGCAATGTCTTTGGGTCAAATGGAAGTCACGTTCATAGTTGTTTCGAAGATATCCCCGTTGCAGGAGAAATATTTAGGGCCATGTGTCACCATTGAGATATCTTGCATAGTTTTCATTTCATCTCTGATTTTCAGAGGTCAGAGCAGTTGAGTATCATAAACACAGCTGGCTGGAAGTCATGGCAGTCACCTATAGTGTCAGCAGAGATAAGAGGATGAACATACAAAAAAGAAAAAAAAAAAGAGGATGAACATGACATTGCAGCCAGCCTGAGGCTACCTGCTGAGTCGCAGGACACCTGCTGGTAGAATTCAAGCCCACCTGGAGGTAGAAAGGACAAAGGGAACAAGCCGCGGGCTGCGTGGCTGTCGGCAAGTGGCGCAAAGGTTAGGTCTTTTGACTCTGAAACCCCAGGACGCCGGTTCGAGCCTGGGGCCATAAGCAGGCCTGAGACACAAGGGGGCGCTCGTGTGTGCTAGGGCACCTGGTGTGCCCATATCCTGCCGTGTGTCCTTTTAACTCTTCTCGATCTCTCCCTTTCTCTCTCCTAGTTAAATAAGTAAAATGCTTGGCCACCCCCCGTGTGTGGGGGGGGGGGGGGGGCGATGAAAACCTGCTCCACACCGCTTTCTGAAGAGACAGCGCCTCCTTGGCCAGCACCTGTCCTGTGTACTTGGCAATTTGATTCTGATAGAAGGTAAGCAGATCAATTCCTATTCAAGACAAGTCAAGAAGGAATTCAAGGACCTATGGGGGTGGCATTCAACACACAAGCAAGAGTCCTAGCGCCTCTGTCATTGGGTGGAAAGAAAACAGCGCTCCTGACAGGTCCCGGAGTTGCCAGGCTCTCTCTCAAGAAACCTGCACCAGCATCCCTGCACGTTTCCGAAGAAGTGACCCCTCATCATCACCAGTGACAAGGGTAAGTGAGCAGTCCACGGAAGTGGACTGAGACGTTCTCGACGGTTTTCTCATGTCTGTATTTGTTATATGTCAGGCAGGCTCTCGTGCTCCATCAGCTGGCTTGGCGCTCGGGGAGGCCCTCCGCCTCCGGCCAATTAACGGAGACTTTCTGGAGCTGTCTCCTTGCCAGAGAAACACAGCCTCCGCGCCCTGCTCCCTCGCATTTCAGACAGCCCCATGACAGTAGGCTCACCAATTGTAAGTGAGGGGCTGAACCCGCAGAAATTGCTCAATTTGAACACGAGCGACTGCGGCTGGCCCATGGCCCTGCGTCGGCCATCTTTGTGAATGATGTCAATCTGACCGTTTCTCTGAAGAGAGCCGATTCTCTAACCTAGGGTGATAGCATTCGCTCTCACCCTAGGTTAGAGAATCGGGAGCTTTTTGGACAAAGAGAAGGCCTCGAAGATGCAGGGACTCTCTGCGTGCTAGGGAAAGGGGGCCCCTGACACCCACGGGACTCAAGTGGTCCCATAAGCATGGGACACGCAGAGCTTCCAGGTGAAGAGAGAAGCTACCAGTGAGTCCTGAGGCCCTGTCTAGCGGGAGCAGCGACGTGTGTTTGAGGCAGCAGGCACACAGGAGTCTCTCGAAAATGTGAGTCACGTCAAACCCATCCTCAGGAATCCATATGCTTTTCACCTTAGAGGCCCAGGGCAAAATTGCTGAAGCCAGGCCCGAAAGAATTAGGAGCGTCGCGGTCCATTCGTGTATTCTGAGGGTTTGGGTACCCCCACGCACAGGCTCTGAGAACCATCCTGCCCCGACAATGCATGCAGGTGGAATGAAGGACCAGAAGGCTAAGGATTGGATCATCACGGACGTGCCCCTCCTTCTTTGAGTCACGCCCACAGATATCAAGGGAAATACGGTGAGTACATGACACACGGTCCTCTGTGAGCACAGTTAGGATTTGTTGTGGCCTTGCATGCTCCTCACATCATGAGCAATTCCCAGGTGATATGGAAAGGAAAGAGCAGGCAGGACTCTACTGTATGCTGACATTGTACACGACAGTACACAACAGTGCCTCCAGTGCTCCAAACAGGTTCTTGGGTCTGGCACTGGAATGATATCTTGACTTGCCAGAAAATGATAGCAATGTCTTTGGGTCAAATGGAAGTCACGTTCATAGTTGTTTCGAAGATATCCCCGTTGCAGGAGAAATATTTAGGGCCATGTGTCACCATTGAGATATCTTGCATAGTTTTCATTTCATCTCTGATTTTCAGAGGTCAGAGCAGTTGAGTATCATAAACACAGCGGGCTGGAAGTCATGGCAGTCACCTATAGTGTCAGCAGAGATAAGAGGATGAACATACAAAAAAGAAAAAAAAAAAGAGGATGAACATGACATTGCAGCCAGCCTGAGGCTACCTGCTGAGTCGCAGGACACCTGCTGGTAGAATTCAAGCCCACCTGGAGGTAGAAAGGACAAAGGGAACAAGCCGCGGGCTGCGTGGCAGTCGGCAAGTGGCGCAAAGGTTAGGTCTTTTGACTCTGAAACCCCAGGACGCCGGTTCGAGCCTGGGGCCATAAGCAGGCCTGAGACACAAGGGGGCGCTCGTGTGTGCTAGGGCACCTGGTGTGCCCATATCCTGCCGTGTGTCCTTTTAACTCTTCTCGATCTCTCCCTTTCTCTCTCCTAGTTAAATAAGTAAAATGCTTGGCCACCCCCCTTGTGTGGGGGGGGGGGGGGGGCGATGAAAACCTGCTCCACACCGCTTTCTGAAGAGACAGCGCCTCCTTGGCCAGCACCTGTCCTGTGTACTTGGCAATTTGATTCTGATAGAAGGTAAGCAGATCAATTCCTATTCAAGACAAGTCAAGAAGGAATTCAAGGACCTATGGGAGTGGCATTCAACACACAAGCAAGAGTCCTAGCGCCTCTGTCATTGGGTGGAAAGAAAACAGCGCTCCTGACAGGTCCCGGAGTTGCCAGGCTCTCTCTCAAGAAACCTGCACCAGCATCCCTGCACGTTTCCGAAGAAGTGACCCCTCATCATCACCAGTGACAAGGGTAAGTGAGCAGTCCACGGAAGTGGACTGAGACGTTCTCGACGGTTTTCTCATGTCTGTATTTGATAGATGTTAGGCAGGCTCTCGTGCTCCATCAGCTGGCTTGGCGCTCGGGGAGGCCCTCCGCCTCCGGCCAATTAACGGAGACTTTCTGGAGCTGTCTCCTTGCCAGAGAAACACAGCCTCCGCGCCCTGCTCCCTCGCATTTCAGACAGCCCCATGACAGTAGGCTCACCAATTGTAAGTGAGGGGCTGAACCCGCAGAAATTGCTCAATTTGAACCAGAGCGACTGCGGCTGGCCCATGGCCCTGCGTCGGCCATCTTTGTGAATGATGTCAATCTGACCGTTTCTCTGAAGAGAGCCGATTCTCTAACCTAGGGTGATAGCATTCGCTCTCACCCTAGGTTAGAGAATCGGGAGCTTTTTGGACAAAGAGAAGGCCTCGAAGATGCAGGGACTCTCTGCGTGCTAGGGAAAGGGGGCCCCTGACACCCACGGGACTCAAGTGGTCCCATCCGCATGGGACACGCAGAGCTTCCAGGTGAAGAGAGAAGCTACCAGTGAGTCCTGAGGCCCTGTCTAGCGGGAGCAGCGACGTGTGTTTGAGGCAGCAGGCACACAGGAGTCTCTCGAAAATGTGAGTCACGTCAAACCCATCCTCAGGAATCCATATGCTTTTCACCTTAGAGGCCCAGGGCAAAATTGCTGAAGCCAGGCCCGAAAGAATTAGGAGCGTCGCGGTCCATTCGTGTATTCTGAGGGTTTGGGTACGCCCACGCACAGGCTCTGAGAACCATCCTGCCCCGACAATGCATGCAGGTGGAATGAAGGACCAGAAGGCTAAGGATTGGATCATCACGGACGTGCCCCTCCTTCTTTGAGTCACGCCCACAGATATCAAGGGAAATACGCTGAGTACATGACACACGGTCCTCTGTGAGCACAGTTAGGATTTGTTGTGGCCTTGCATGCTCCTCACATCATGAGCAATTCCCAGGTGATATGGAAAGAAAAGAGCAGGCAGGACTCTACTGTATGCTGACATTGTACACGACAGTACACAACAGTGCCTCCAGTGCTCCAAACAGGTTCTTGGGTCTGGCACTGGAATGATATCTTGACTTGCCAGAAAATGATAGCAATGTCTTTGGGTCAAATGGAAGTCACGTTCATAGTTGTTTCGAAGATATCCCCGTTGCAGGAGAAATATTTAGGGCCATGTGTCACCATTGAGATATCTTGCATAGTTTTCATTTCATCTCTGATTTTCAGAGGTCAGAGCAGTTGAGTATCATAAACACAGCGGGCTGGAAGTCATGGCAGTCACCTATAGTGTCAGCAGAGATAAGAGGATGAACATACAAAAAAGAAAAAAAAAAAGAGGATGAACATGACATTGCAGCCAGCCTGAGGCTACCTGCTGAGTCGCAGGACACCTGCTGGTAGAATTCAAGCCCACCTGGAGGTAGAAAGGACAAAGGGAACAAGCCGCGGGCTGCGTGGCAGTCGGCAAGTGGCGCAAAGGTTAGGTCTTTTGACTCTGAAACCCCAGGACGCCGGTTCGAGCCTGGGGCCATAAGCAGGCCTGAGACACAAGGGGGCGCTCGTGTGTGCTAGGGCACCTGGTGTGCCCATATCCTGCCGTGTGTCCTTTTAACTCTTCTCGATCTCTCCCTTTCTCTCTCCTAGTTAAATAAGTAAAATGCTTGGCCACCCCCCGTGTGTGGGGGTGGGGGGGGGGCGATGAAAACCTGCTCCACACCGCTTTCTGAAGAGACAGCGCCTCCTTGGCCAGCACCTGTCCTGTGTACTTGGCAATTTGATTCTGATAGAAGGTAAGCAGATCAATTCCTATTCAAGACAAGTCAAGAAGGAATTCAAGGACCTATGGGGGTGGCATTCAACACACAAGCAAGAGTCCTAGCGCCTCTGTCATTGGGTGGAAAGAAAACAGCGCTCCTGACAGGTCCCGGAGTTGCCAGGCTCTCTCTCAAGAAACCTGCACCAGCATCCCTGCACGTTTCAGAAGAAGTGACCCCTCATCATCACCAGTGACAAGGGTAAGTGAGCAGTCCACGGAAGTGGACTGAGACGTTCTCGACGGTTTTCTCATGTCTGTATTTGTTAGATGTCAGGCAGGCTCTCGTGCTCCATCAGCTGGCTTGGCGCTCGGGGAGGCCCTCCGCCTCCGGCCAATTAACGGAGACTTTCTGGAGCTGTCTCCTTGCCAGAGAAACACAGCCTCCGCGCCCTGCTCCCTCGCATTTCAGACAGCCCCATGACAGTAGGCTCACCAATTGTAAGTGAGGGGCTGAACCCGCAGAAATTGCTCAATTTGAACACGAGCGACTGCGGCTGGCCCATGGCCCTGCGTCGGCCATCTTTGTGAATGATGTCAATCTGACCGTTTCTCTGAAGAGAGCCGATTCTCTAACCTAGGGTGATAGCATTCGCTCTCACCCTAGGTTAGAGAATCGGGAGCTTTTTGGACAAAGAGAAGGCCTCGAAGATGCAGGGACTCTCTGCGTGCTAGGGAAAGGGGGCCCCTGACACCCACGGGACTCAAGTGGTCCCATCCGCATGGGACACGCAGAGCTTCCAGGTGAAGAGAGAAGCTACCAGTGAGTCCTGAGGCCCTGTCTAGCGGGAGCAGCGACGTGTGTTTGAGGCAGCAGGCACACAGGAGTCTCTCGAAAATGTGAGTCACGTCAAACCCATCCTCAGGAATCCATATGCTTTTCACCTTAGAGGCCCAGGGCAAAATTGCTGAAGCCAGGCCCGAAAGAATTAGGAGCGTCGCGGTCCATTCGTGTATTCTGAGGGTTTGGGTACCCCCACGCACAGGCTCTGAGAACCATCCTGCCCCGACAATGCATGCAGGTGGAATGAAGGACCAGAAGGCTAAGGATTGGATCATCACGGACGTGCCCCTCCTTCTTTGAGTCACGCCCACAGATATCAAGGGAAATACGGTGAGTACATGACACACGGTCCTCTGTGAGCACAGTTAGGATTTGTTGTGGCCTTGCATGCTCCTCACATCATGAGCAATTCCCAGGTGATATGGAAAGAAAAGAGCAGGCAGGACTCTACTGTATGCTGACATTGTACACGACAGTACACAACAGTGCCTCCAGTGCTCCAAACAGGTTCTTGGGTCTGGCACTGGAATGATATCTTGACTTGCCAGAAAATGATAGCAATGTCTTTGGGTCAAATGGAAGTCACGTTCATAGTTGTTTCGAAGATATCCCCGTTGCAGGACAAATATTTAGGGCCATGTGTCACCATTGAGATATCTTGCATAGTTTTCATTTCATCTCTGATTTTCAGAGGTCAGAGCAGTTGAGTATCATAAACACAGCGGGCTGGAAGTCATGGCAGTCACCTATAGTGTCAGCAGAGATAAGAGGATGAACATACAAAAAAAAAAAAAAAAAAGAGGATGAACATGACATTGCAGCCAGCCTGAGGCTACCTGCTGAATCGCAGGACACCTGCTGGTAGAATTAAAGCCCACCTGGAGGTAGAGAGGACAAAGGGAACAAGCCGCGGGCTGCGTGGCAGTCGGCAAGTGGCGCAAAGGTTAGGTCTTTTGACTCTGAAACCCCAGGACGCCGGTTCGAGCCTTGGGCCATAAGCAGGCCTGAGACACAAGGGGGCGCTCGTGTGTGCTAGGGCACCTGGTGTGCCCATATCCTGCCGTGTGTCCTTTTAACTCTTCTCGATCTCTCCCTTTCTCTCTCCTAGTTAAATAAGTAAAATGCTTGGCCACCCCCCTTGTGTGGGGGTGGGGGGGGGGCGATGAAAACCTGCTCCACACCGCTTTCTGAAGAGACAGCGCCTCCTTGGCCAGCACCTGTCCTGTGTACTTGGCAATTTGATTCTGATAGAAGGTAAGCAGATCAATTCCTATTCAAGACAAGTCAAGAAGGAATTCAAGGACCTATGGGAGTGGCATTCAACACACAAGCAAGAGTCCTAGCGCCTCTGTCATTGGGTGGAAAGAAAACAGCGCTCCTGACAGGTCCCGGAGTTGCCAGGCTCTCTCTCAAGAAACCTGCACCAGCATCCCTGCACGTTTCAGAAGAAGTGACCCCTCATCATCACCAGTGACAAGGGTAAGTGAGCAGTCCACGGAAGTGGACTGAGACGTTCTCGACGGTTTTCTCATGTCTGTATTTGTTAGATGTCAGGCAGGCTCTCGTGCTCCATCAGCTGGCTTGGCGCTCGGGGAGGCCCTCCGCCTCCGGCCAATTAACGGAGACTTTCTGGAGCTGTCTCCTTGCCAGAGAAACACAGCCTCCGCGCCCTGCTCCCTCGCATTTCAGACAGCCCCATGACAGTAGGCTCACCAATTGTAAGTGAGGGGCTGAACCCGCAGAAATTGCTCAATTTGAACACGAGCGACTGCGGCTGGCCCATGGCCCTGCGTCGGCCATCTTTGTGAATGATGTCAATCTGACCGTTTCTCTGAAGAGAGCCGATTCTCTAACCTAGGGTGATAGCATTCGCTCTCACCCTAGGTTAGAGAATCGGGAGCTTTTTGGACAAAGAGAAGGCCTCGAAGATGCAGGGACTCTCTGCGTGCTAGGGAAAGGGGGCCCCTGACACCCACGGGACTCAAGTGGTCCCATCCGCATGGGACACGCAGAGCTTCCAGGTGAAGAGAGAAGCTACCAGTGAGTCCTGAGGCCCTGTCTAGCGGGAGCAGCGACGTGTGTTTGAGGCAGCAGGCACACAGGAGTCTCTCGAAAATGTGAGTCACGTCAAACCCATCCTCAGGAATCCATATGCTTTTCACCTTAGAGGCCCAGGGCAAAATTGCTGAAGCCAGGCCCGAAAGAATTAGGAGCGTCGCGGTCCATTCGTGTATTCTGAGGGTTTGGGTACGCCCACGCACAGGCTCTGAGAACCATCCTGCCCCGACAATGCATGCAGGTGGAAGGAAGGACCAGAAGGCTAAGGATTGGATCATCACGGACGTGCCCCTCCTTCTTTGAGTCACGCCCACAGATATCAAGGGAAATACGGTGAGTACATGACACACGGTCCTCTGTGAGCACAGTTAGGATTTGTTGTGGCCTTGCATGCTCCTCACATCATGAGCAATTCCCAGGTGATATGGAAAGAAAAGAGCAGGCAGGACTCTACTGTATGCTGACATTGTACACGACAGTACACAACAGTGCCTCCAGTGCTCCAAACAGGTTCTTGGGTCTGGCACTGGAATGATATCTTGACTTGCCAGAAAATGATAGCAATGTCTTTGGGTCAAATGGAAGTCACGTTCATAGTTGTTTCGAAGATATCCCCGTTGCAGGACAAATATTTAGGGCCATGTGTCACCATTGAGATATCTTGCATAGTTTTCATTTCATCTCTGATTTTCAGAGGTCAGAGCAGTTGAGTATCATAAACACAGCGGGCTGGAAGTCATGGCAGTCACCTATAGTGTCAGCAGAGATAAGAGGATGAACATACAAAAAAGAAAAAAAAAAAGAGGATGAACATGACATTGCAGCCAGCCTGAGGCTACCTGCTGAGTCGCAGGACACCTGCTGGTAGAATTCAAGCCCACCTGGAGGTAGAAAGGACAAAGGGAACAAGCCGCGGGCTGCGTGGCAGTCGGCAAGTGGCGCAAAGGTTAGGTCTTTTGACTCTGAAACCCCAGGACGCCGGTTCGAGCCTGGGGCCATAAGCAGGCCTGAGACACAAGGGGGCGCTCGTGTGTGCTAGGGCACCTGGTGTGCCCATATCCTGCCGTGTGTCCTTTTAACTCTTCTCGATCTCTCCCTTTCTCTCTCCTAGTTAAATAAGTAAAATGCTTGGCCACCCCCCGTGTGTGGGGGTGGGGGGGGCGATGAAAACCTGCTCCACACCGCTTTCTGAAGAGACAGCGCCTCCTTGGCCAGCACCTGTCCTGTGTACTTGGCAATTTGATTCTGATAGAAGGTAAGCAGATCAATTCCTATTCAAGACAAGTCAAGAAGGAATTCAAGGACCTATGGGGGTGGCATTCAACACACAAGCAAGAGTCCTAGCGCCTCTGTCATTGGGTGGAAAGAAAACAGCGCTCCTGACAAGTCCCGGAGTTGCCAGGCTCTCTCTCAAGAAACCTGCACCAGCATCCCTGCACGTTTCCGAAGAAGTGACCCCTCATCATCACCAGTGACAAGGGTAAGTGAGCAGTCCACGGAAGTGGACTGAGACGTTCTCGACGGTTTTCTCATGTCTGTATTTGTTAGATGTCAGGCAGGCTCTCGTGCTCCATCAGCTGGCTTGGCGCTCGGGGAGGCCCTCCGCCTCCGGCCAATTAACGGAGACTTTCTGGAGCTGTCTCCTTGCCAGAGAAACACAGCCTCCGCGCCCTGCTCCCTCGCATTTCAGACAGCCCCATGACAGTAGGCTCACCAATTGTAAGTGAGGGGCTGAACCCGCAGAAATTGCTCAATTTGAACACGAGCGACTGCGGCTGGCCCATGGCCCTGCGTCGGCCATCTTTGTGAATGATGTCAATCTGACCGTTTCTCTGAAGAGAGCCGATTCTCTAACCTAGGGTGATAGCATTCGCTCTCACCCTAGGTTAGAGAATCGGGAGCTTTTTGGACAAAGAGAAGGCCTCGAAGATGCAGGGACTCTCTGCGTGCTAGGGAAAGGGGGCCCCTGACACCCACGGGACTCAAGTGGTCCCATCCGCATGGGACACGCAGAGCTTCCAGGTGAAGAGAGAAGCTACCAGTGAGTCCTGAGGCCCTGTCTAGCGGGAGCAGCGACGTGTGTTTGAGGCAGCAGGCACACAGGAGTCTCTCGAAAATGTGAGTCACGTCAAACCCATCTTCAGGAATCCATATGCTTTTCACCTTAGAGGCCCAGGGCAAAATTGCTGAAGCCAGGCCCGAAAGAATTAGGAGCGTCGCGGTCCATTCGTGTATTCTGAGGGTTTGGGTACGCCCACGCACAGGCTCTGAGAACCATCCTGCCCCGACAATGCATGCAGGTGGAATGAAGGACCAGAAGGCTAAGGATTGGATCATCACGGACGTGCCCCTCCTTCTTTGAGTCACGCCCACAGATATCAAGGGAAATACGGTGAGTACATGACACACGGTCCTCTGTGAGCACAGTTAGGATTTGTTGTGGCCTTGCATGCTCCTCAAATCATGAGCAATTCCCAGGTGATATGGAAAGAAAAGAGCAGGCAGGACTCTACTGTATGCTGACATTGTACACGACAGTACACAACAGTGCCTCCAGTGCTCCAAGCAGGTTCTTGGGTCTGGCACTGGAATGATATCTTGACTTGCCAGAAAATGATAGCAATGTCTTTGGGTCAAATGGAAGTCACGTTCATAGTTGTTTCGAAGATATCCCCGTTGCAGGAGAAATATTTAGGGCCATGTGTCACCATTGAGACATCTTGCATAGTTTTCATTTCATCTCTGATTTTCAGAGGTCAGAGCAGTTGAGTATCATAAACACAGCGGGCTGGAAGTCATGGCAGTCACCTATAGTGTCAGCAGAGATAAGAGGATGAACATACAAAAAAAAAAAAAAAAAAGAGGATGAACATGACATTGCAGCCAGCCTGAGGCTACCTGCTGAATCGCAGGACACCTGCTGGTAGAATTAAAGCCCACCTGGAGGTAGAAAGGACAAAGGGAACAAGCCGCGGGCTGCGTGGCAGTCGGCAAGTGGCGCAAAGGTTAGGTCTTTTGACTCTGAAACCCCAGGACGCCGGTTCGAGCCCTGGGCCATAAGCAGGCCTGAGACACAAGGGGGCGCTCGTGTGTGCTAGGGCACCTGGTGTGCCCATATCCTGCCGTGTGTCCTTTTAACTCTTCTCGATCTCTCCCTTTCTCTCTCCTAGTTAAATAAGTAAAATGCTTGGCCACCCCCCTTGTGTGGGGGTGGGGGGGGGGCGATGAAAACCTGCTCCACACCGCTTTCTGAAGAGACAGCGCCTCCTTGGCCAGCACCTGTCCTGTGTACTTGGCAATTTGATTCTGATAGAAGGTAAGCAGATCAATTCCTATTCAAGACAAGTCAAGAAGGAATTCAAGGACCTATGGGAGTGGCATTCAACACACAAGCAAGAGTCCTAGCGCCTCTGTCATTGGGTGGAAAGAAAACAGCGCTCCTGACAAGTCCCGGAGTTGCCAGGCTCTCTCTCAAGAAACCTGCACCAGCATCCCTGCACGTTTCAGAAGAAGTGACCCCTCATCATCACCAGTGACAAGGGTAAGTGAGCAGTCCACGGAAGTGGACTGAGACGTTCTCGACGGTTTTCTCATGTCTGTATTTGTTAGATGTCAGGCAGGCTCTCGTGCTCCATCAGCTGGCTTGGCGCTCGGGGAGGCCCTCCGCCTCCAGCCAATTAACGGAGACTTTCTGGAGCTGTCTCCTTGCCAGAGAAACACAGCCTCCGCGCCCTGCTCCCTCGCATTTCAGACAGCCCCATGACAGTAGGCTCACCAATTGTAAGTGAGGGGCTGAACCCGCAGAAATTGCTCAATTTGAACCCGAGCGACTGCGGCTGGCCCATGGCCCTGCGTCGGCCATCTTTGTGAATGATGTCAATCTGACCGTTTCTCTGAAGAGAGCCGATTCTCTAACCTAGGGTGATAGCATTCGCTCTCACCCTAGGTTAGAGAATCGGGAGCTTTTTGGACAAAGAGAAGGCCTCGAAGATGCAGGGACTCTCTGCGTGCTAGGGAAAGGGGGCCCCTGACACCCACGGGACTCAAGTGGTCCCATCCGCATGGGACACGCAGAGCTTCCAGGTGAAGAGAGAAGCTACCAGTGAGTCCTGAGGCCCTGTCTAGCGGGAGCAGCGACGTGTGTTTGAGGCAGCAGGCACACAGGAGTCTCTCGAAAATGTGAGTCACGTCAAACCCATCCTCAGGAATCCATATGCTTTTCACCTTAGAGGCCCAGGGCAAAATTGCTGAAGCCAGGCCCGAAAGAATTAGGAGCGTCGCGGTCCATTCGTGTATTCTGAGGGTTTGGGTACCCCCACGCACAGGCTCTGAGAACCATCCTGCCCCGACAATGCATGCAGGTGGAATGAAGGACCAGAAGGCTAAGGATTGGATCATCACGGACGTGCCCCTCCTTCTTTGAGTCACGCCCACAGATATCAAGGGAAATACGGTGAGTACATGACACACGGTCCTCTGTGAGCACAGTTAGGATTTGTTGTGGCCTTGCATGCTCCTCACATCATGAGCAATTCCCAGGTGATATGGAAAGAAAAGAGCAGGCAGGACTCTACTGTATGCTGACATTGTACACGACAGTACACAACAGTGCCTCCAGTGCTCCAAACAGGTTCTTGGGTCTGGCACTGGAATGATATCTTGACTTGCCAGAAAATGATAGCAATGTCTTTGGGTCAAATGGAAGTCACGTTCATAGTTGTTTCGAAGATCTCCCCGTTGCAGGACAACTATTTAGGGCCATGTGTCACCATTGAGACATCTTGCATAGTTTTCATTTCATCTCTGATTTTCAGAGGTCAGAGCAGTTGAGTATCATAAACACAGCGGGCTGGAAGTCATGGCAGTCACCTATAGTGTCAGCAGAGATAAGAGGATGAACATACAAAAAAGAAAAAAAAAAAGAGGATGAACATGACATTGCAGCCAGCCTGAGGCTACCTGCTGAATCGCAGGACACCTGCTGGTAGAATTCAAGCCCACCTGGAGGTAGAAAGGACAAAGGGAACAAGCCGCGGGCTGCGTGGCAGTCGGCAAGTGGCGCAAAGGTTAGGTCTTTTGACTCTGAAACCCCAGGACGCCGGTTCGAGCCTTGGGCCATAAGCAGGCCTGAGACACAAGGGGGCGCTCGTGTGTGCTAGGGCACCTGGTGTGCCCATATCCTGCCGTGTGTCCTTTTAACTCTTCTCGATCTCTCCCTTTCTCTCTCCTAGTTAAATAAGTAAAATGCTTGGCCACCCCCCGTGTGTGGGGGTGGGGGGGGGGCGATGAAAACCTGCTCCACACCGCTTTCTGAAGAGACAGCGCCTCCTTGGCCAGCACCTGTCCTGTGTACTTGGCAATTTGATTCTGATAGAAGGTAAGCAGATCAATTCCTATTCAAGACAAGTCAAGAAGGAATTCAAGGACCTATGGGAGTGGCATTCAACACACAAGCAAGAGTCCTAGCGCCTCTGTCATTGGGTGGAAAGAAAACAGCGCTCCTGACAGGTCCCGGAGTTGCCAGGCTCTCTCTCAAGAAACCTGCACCAGCATCCCTGCACGTTTCCGAAGAAGTGACCCCTCATCATCACCAGTGACAAGGGTAAGTGAGCAGTCCACGGAAGTGGACTGAGACGTTCTCGACGGTTTTCTCATGTCTGTATTTGTTAGATGTCAGGCAGGCTCTCGTGCTCCATCAGCTGGCTTGGCGCTCGGGGAGGCCCTCCGCCTCCCGCCAATTAACGGAGACTTTCTGGAGCTGTCTCCTTGCCAGAGAAACACAGCCTCCGCGCCCTGCTCCCTCGCATTTCAGACAGCCCCATGACAGTAGGCTCACCAATTGTAAGTGAGGGGTTGAACCCGCAGAAATTGCTCAATTTGAACCAGAGCGACTGCGGCTGGCCCATGGCCCTGCGTCGGCCATCTTTGTGAATGATGTCAATCTGACCGTTTCTCTGAAGAGAGCCGATTCTCTAACCTAGGGTGATAGCATTCGCTCTCACCCTAGGTTAGAGAATCGGGAGCTTTTTGGACAAAGAGAAGGCCTCGAAGATGCAGGGACTCTCTGCGTGCTAGGGAAAGGGGGCCCCTGACACCCACGGGACTCAAGTGGTCCCATCCGCATGGGACACGCAGAGCTTCCAGGTGAAGAGAGAAGCTACCAGTGAGTCCTGAGGCCCTGTCTAGCGGGAGCAGCGACGTGTGTTTGAGGCAGCAGGCACACAGGAGTCTCTCGAAAATGTGAGTCACGTCAAACCCATCCTCAGGAATCCATATGCTTTTCACCTTAGAGGCCCAGGGCAAAATTGCTGAAGCCAGGCCCGAAAGAATTAGGAGCGTCGCGGTCCATTCGTGTATTCTGAGGGTTTGGGTACGCCCCACGCACAGGCTCTGAGAACCATCCTGCCCCGACAATGCATGCAGGTGGAATGAAGGACCAGAAGGCTAAGGATTGGATCATCACGGACCTGCCCCTCCTTCTTTGAGTCACGCCCACAGATATCAAGGGAATTACGGTGAGTACATGACACACGGTCCTCTGTGAGCACAGTTAGGATTTGTTGTGGCCTTGCATGCTCCTCACATCATGAGCAATTCCCAGGTGATATGGAAAGAAAAGAGCAGGCAGGACTCTACTGTATGCTGACATTGTACACGACAGTACACAACAGTGCCTCCAGTGCTCCAAGCAGGTTCTTGGGTCTGGCACTGGAATGATATCTTGACTTGCCAGAAAATGATAGCAATGTCTTTGGGTCAAATGGAAGTCACGTTCATAGTTGTTTCGAAGATATCCCCGTTGCAGGACAAATAATTAGGGCCATGTGTCACCATTGAGACATCTTGCATAGTTTTCATTTCATCTCTGATTTTCAGAGGTCAGAGCAGTTGAGTATCATAAACACAGGGGGCTGGAAGTCATGGCAGTCACCTATAGTGTCAGCAGAGATAAGAGGATGAACATAGAAAAAAAAAGAGGATGAACATGACATTGCAGCCAGCCTGAGGCTACGTGCTGAATCGCAGGACACCTGCTGGTAGAATTCAAGCCCACCTGGAGGTAGAAAGGACAAAGGGAACAAGCCGCGGGCTGCGTGGCAGTCGGCAAGTGGCGCAAAGGTTAGGTCTTTTGACTCTGAAACCGCAGGACGCCGGTTCGAGCCTTGGGCCATAAGCAGGCCTGAGACACAAGGGGGCGCTCGTGTGTGCTAGGGCACCTGGTGTGCCCATATCCTGCCGCGTGTCCTTTTAACTCTTCTCGATCTCTCCCTTTCTCTCTCCTAGTTAAATAAGTAAAATACTTGGCCACCCCCCTTGTGTGGGGGTGGGGGGGGGGCGATGAAAACGTGCTCCACACCGCTTTCTGAAGAGACAGCGCCTCCTTGGCCAGCACCTGTCCTGTGTACTTCGCAATTTGATTCTGATAGAAGGTAAGCAGATCAATTCCTATTCAAGACAAGTCAAGAAGGAATTCAAGGACCTATGGGAGTGGCATTCAACACACAAGCAAGAGTCCTAGCGCCTCTGTCATTGGGTGGAAAGAAAACAGCGCTCCTGACAAGTCCCGGAGTTGCCAGGCTCCCTCTCAAGAAACCTGCACCAGCATCCCTGCACGTTTCCGAAGAAGTGACCCCTCATCATCACCAGTGACAAGGGTAAGTGAGCAGTCCACGGAAGTGGACTGAGACGTTCTCGACGGTTTTCTCATGTCTGTATTTGTTAGATGTCAGGCAGGCTCTCGTGCTCCATCAGCTGGCTTGGCGCTCGGGGAGGCCCTCCGCCTCCGGCCAATTAACGGAGACTTTCTGGAGCTGTCTCCTTGCCAGAGAAACACAGCCTCCGCGCCCTGCTCCCTCGCATTTCAGACAGCCCCATGACAGTAGGCTCACCAATTGTAAGTGAGGGGTTGAACCCGCAGAAATTGCTCAATTTGAACAAGAGCGACTGCGGCTGGCCCATGGCCCTGCGTCGGCCATCTTTGTGAATGATGTCAATCTGACCGTTTCTCTGAAGAGAGCCGATTCTCTAACCTAGGGTGATAGCATTCGCTCTCACCCTAGGTTAGAGAATCGGGAGCTTTTTGGACAAAGAGAAGGCCTCGAAGATGCAGGGACTCTCTGCGTGCTAGGGAAAGGGGGCCCCTGACACCCACGGGACTCAAGTGGTCCCATCCGCATGGGACACGCAGAGCTTCCAGGTGAAGAGAGAAGCTACCAGTGAGTCCTGAGGCCCTGTCTAGCGGGAGCAGCGACGTGTGTTTGAGGCAGCAGGCACACAGGAGTCTCTCGAAAATGTGAGTCACGTCAAACCCATCCTCAGGAATCCATATGCTTTTCACCTTAGAGGCCCAGGGCAAAATTGCTGAAGCCAGGCCCGAAAGAATTAGGAGCGTCGCGGTCCATTCGTGTATTCTGAGGGTTTGGGTACGCCCACGCACAGGCTCTGAGAACCATCCTGCCCCGACAATGCATGCAGGTGGAATGAAGGACCAGAAGGCTAAGGATTGGATCATCACGGACGTGCCCCTCCTTCTTTGAGTCACGCCCACAGATATCAAGGGAAATACGCTGAGTACATGACACACGGTCCTCTGTGAGCACAGTTAGGATTTGTTGTGGCCTTGCATGCTCCTCACATCATGAGCAATTCCCAGGTGATATGGAAAGAAAAGAGCAGGCAGGACTCTACTGTATGCTGACATTGTACACGACAGTACACAACAGTGCCTCCAGTGCTCCAAACAGGTTCTTGGGTCTGGCACTGGAATGATATCTTGACTTGCCAGAAAATGATAGCAATGTCTTTGGGTCAAATGGAAGTCACGTTCATAGTTGTTTCGAAGATATCCCCGTTGCAGGACAAATATTTAGGGCCATGTGTCACCATTGAGACATCTTGCATAGTTTTCATTTCATCTCTGATTTTCAGAGGTCAGAGCAGTTGAGTATCATAAACACAGCGGGCTGGAAGTCATGGCAGTCACCTATAGTGTCAGCAGAGATAAGAGGATGAACATACAAAAAAGAAAAAAAAAAGAGGATGAACATGACATTGCAGCCAGCCTGAGGCTACCTGCTGAATCGCAGGACACCTGCTGGTAGAATTCAAGCCCACCTGGAGGTAGAAAGGACAAAGGGAACAAGCCGCGGGCTGCGTGGCAGTCGGCAAGTGGCGCAAAGGTTAGGTCTTTTGACTCTGAAACCCCAGGACGCCGGTTCGAGCCTTGGGCCATAAGCAGGCCTGAGACACAAGGGGGCGCTCGTGTGTGCTAGGGCACCTGGTGTGCCCATATCCTGCCGTGTGTCCTTTTAACTCTTCTCGATCTCTCCCTTTCTCTCTCCTAGTTAAATAAGTAAAATGCTTGGCCACCCCCCTTGTGTGCGGGTGGGGGGGGGGCGATGAAAACGTGCTCCACACCGCTTTCTGAAGAGACAGCGCCTCCTTGGCCAGCACCTGTCCTGTGTACTTGGCAATTTGATTCTGATAGAAGGTAAGCAGATCAATTCCTATTCAAGACAAGTCAAGAAGGAATTCAAGGACCTATGGGAGTGGCATTCAACACACAAGCAAGAGTCCTAGCGCCTCTGTCATTGGGTGGAAAGAAAACAGCGCTCCTGACAAGTCCCGGAGTTGCCAGGCTCTCTCTCAAGAAACCTGCACCAGCATCCCTGCACGTTTCAGAAGAAGTGACCCCTCATCATCACCAGTGACAAGGGTAAGTGAGCAGTCCACGGAAGTGGACTGAGACGTTCTCGACGGTTTTCTCATGTCTGTATTTGTTAGATGTCAGGCAGGCTCTCGTGCTCCATCAGCTGGCTTGGCGCTCGGGGAGGCCCTCCGCCTCCAGCCAATTAACGGAGACTTTCTGGAGCTGTCTCCTTGCCAGAGAAACACAGCCTCCGCGCCCTGCTCCCTCGCATTTCAGACAGCCCCATGACAGTAGGCTCACCAATTGTAAGTGAGGGGCTGAACCCGCAGAAATTGCTCAATTTGAACACGAGCGACTGCGGCTGGCCCATGGCCCTGCGTCGGCCATCTTTGTGAATGATGTCAATCTGACCGTTTCTCTGAAGAGAGCCGATTCTCTAACCTAGGGTGATAGCATTCGCTCTCACCCTAGGTTAGAGAATCGGGAGCTTTTTGGACAAAGAGAAGGCCTCGAAGATGCAGGGACTCTCTGCGTGCTAGGGAAAGGGGGCCCCTGACACCCACGGGACTCAAGTGGTCCCATCCGCATGGGACACGCAGAGCTTCCAGGTGAAGAGAGAAGCTACCAGTGAGTCCTGAGGCCCTGTCTAGCGGGAGCAGCCGACGTGTGTTTGAGGCAGCAGGCACACAGGAGTCTCTCGAAAATGTGAGTCACGTCAAACCCATCCTCAGGAATCCATATGCTTTTCACCTTAGAGGCCCAGGGCAAAATTGCTGAAGCCAGGCCCGAAAGAATTAGGAGCGTCGCGGTCCATTCGTGTATTCTGAGGCTTTGGGTACCCCCCACGCACAGGCTCTGAGAACCATCCTGCCCCGACAATGCATGCAGGTGGAATGAAGGACCAGAAGGCTAAGGATTGGATCATCACGGACCTGCCCCTCCTTCTTTGAGTCACGCCCACAGATATCAAGGGAAATACGGTGAGTACATGACACACGGTCCTCTGTGAGCACAGTTAGGATTTGTTGTGGCCTTGCATGCTCCTCACATCATGAGCAATTCCCAGGTGATATGGAAAGAAAAGAGCAGGCAGGACTCTACTGTATGCTGACATTGTACACGACAGTACACAACAGTGCCTCCAGTGCTCCAAGCAGGTTCTTGGGTCTGGCACTGGAATGATATCTTGACTTGCCAGAAAATGATAGCAATGTCTTTGGGTCAAATGGAAGTCACGTTCATAGTTCTTTCCAAGATATCCCCGTTGCGGGACAAATAATTAGGGCCATGTGTCACCATTGAGACATCTTGCATAGTTTTCATTTCATCTCTGATTTTCAGAGGTCAGAGCAGTTGAGTATCATAAACACAGGGGCTGGAAGTCATGGCAGTCACCTATAGTGTCAGCAGAGATAAGAGGATGAACATAGAAAAAAAAAAG
Organism: Jaculus jaculus; assembly: GCF_020740685.1. Lineage (NCBI taxonomy): Eukaryota > Metazoa > Chordata > Mammalia > Rodentia > Dipodidae > Jaculus > Jaculus jaculus. Next base: position 40,433 of record NW_025423399.1, read on the forward strand.
AGGATGAACATGACATTGCAGCCAGCCTGAGGCTACGTGCTGAATCGCAGGACACCTGCTGGTAGAATTCAAGCCCACCTGGAGGTAGAAAGGACAAAGGGAACAAGCCGCGGGCTGCGTGGCAAGCGGCAAGTGGCGCAAAGGTTAGGTCTTTTGACTCTGAAACCGCAGGACGCCGGTTCGAGCCTTGGGCCATAAGCAGGCCTGAGACACAAGGGGGCGCTCGTGTGTGCTAGGGCACCTGTTGTGCCCATATCCTGCCGCGTGTCCTTTTAACTCTTCTCGATCTCTCCCTTTCTCTCTCCTAGTTAAATAAGTAAAATACTTGGCCACCCCCTTGTGTGGGGGTGGGGGGGGGCGATGAAAACGTGCTCCACACCGGTTTCTGAAGAGACAGCGCCTCCTTGGCCAGCACCTGTCCTGTGTACTTCGCAATTTGATTCTGATAGAAGGTAAGCAGATCAATTCCTATTCAAGACAAGTCAAGAAGGAATTCAAGGACCTATGGGAGTGGCATTCAACACACAAGCAAGAGTCCTAGCGCCTCTGTCATTGGGTGGAAAGAAAACAGCGCTCCTGACAAGGTCCCGGAGTTGCCAGGCTCCCTCTCAAGAAACCTGCACCAGCATCCCTGCACGTTTCCGAAGAAGTGACCCCTCATCATCACCAGTGACAAGGGTAAGTGAGCAGTCCACGGAAGTGGACTGAGACGTTCTCGACGGTTTTCTCATGTCTGTATTTGTTAGATGTTAGGCAGGCTCTCGTGCTCCATCAGCTGGCTTGGCGCTCGGGGAGGCCCTCCGCCTCCGGCCAATTAACGGAGACTTTCTGGAGCTGTCTCCTTGCCAGAGAAACACAGCCTCCGCGCCCTGCTCCCTCGCATTTCAGACAGCCCCATGACAGTAGGCTCACCAATTGTAAGTGAGGGGCTGAACCCGCAGAAATTGCTCAATTTGAACACGAGCGACTGCGGCTGGCCCATGGCCCTGCGTCGGCCATCTTTGTGAATGATGTCAATCTGACCGTTTCTCTGAAGAGAGCCGATTCTCTAACCTAGGGTGATAGCATTCGCTCTCACCCTAGGTTAGAGAATCGGGAGCTTTTTGGACAAAGAGAAGGCCTCGAAGATGCAGGGACTCTCTGCGTGCTAGGGAAAGGGGGCCCCTGACACCCACGGGACTCAAGTGGTCCCATCCGCATGGGACACGCAGAGCTTCCAGGTGAAGAGAGAAGCTACCAGTGAGTCCTGAGGCCCTGTCTAGCGGGAGCAGCGACGTGTGTTTGAGGCAGCAGGCACACAGGAGTCTCTCGAAAATGTGAGTCACGTCAAACCCATCCTCAGGAATCCATATGCTTTTCACCTTAGAGGCCCAGGGCAAAATTGCTGAAGCCAGGCCCGAAAGAATTAGGAGCGTCGCGGTCCATTCGTGTATTCTGAGGGTTTGGGTACGCCCACGCACAGGCTCTGAGAACCATCCTGCCCCGACAATGCATGCAGGTGGAATGAAGGACCAGAAGGCTAAGGATTGGATCATCACGGACGTGCCCCTCCTTCTTTGAGTCACGCCCACAGATATCAAGGGAAATACGGTGAGTACATGACACACGGTCCTCTGTGAGCACAGTTAGGATTTGTTGTGGCCTTGCATGCTCCTCACATCATGAGCAATTCCCAGGTGATATGGAAAGAAAAGAGCAGGCAGGACTCTACTGTATGCTGACATTGTACACGACAGTACACAACAGTGCCTCCAGTGCTCCAAACAGGTTCTTGGGTCTGGCACTGGAATGATATCTTGACTTGCCAGAAAATGATAGCAATGTCTTTGGGTCAAATGGAAGTCACGTTCATAGTTGTTTCGAAGATATCCCCGTTGCAGGACAAATAATTAGGGCCATGTGTCACCATTGAGATATCTTGCATAGTTTTCATTTCATCTCTGATTTTCAGAGGTCAGAGCAGTTGAGTATCATAAACACAGCGGGCTGGAAGTCATGGCAGTCACCTATAGTGTCAGCAGAGATAAGAGGATGAACATACAAAAAAGAAAAAAAAAAGAGGATGAACATGACATTGCAGCCAGCCTGAGGCTACCTGCTGAGTCGCAGGACACCTGCTGGTAGAATTCAAGCCCACCTGGAGGTAGAAAGGACAAAGGGAACAAGCCGCGGGCTGCGTGGCAGTCGGCAAGTGGCGCAAAGGTTAGGTCTTTTGACTCTGAAACCCCAGGACGCCGGTTCGAGCCTGGGGCCATAAGCAGGCCTGAGACACAAGGGGGCGCTCGTGTGTGCTAGGGCACCTGGTGTGCCCATATCCTGCCGTGTGTCCTTTTAACTCTTCTCGATCTCTCCCTTTCTCTCTCCTAGTTAAATAAGTAAAATGCTTGGCCACCCCCCGTGTGTGGGGGGGGGGGGGGGGCGATGAAAACCTGCTCCACACCGCTTTCTGAAGAGACAGCGCCTCCTTGGCCAGCACCTGTCTGTGTACTTGGCAATTTGATTCTGATAGAAGGTAAGCAGATCAATTCCTATTCAAGACAAGTCAAGAAGGAATTCAAGGACCTATGGGAGTGGCATTCAACACACAAGCAAGAGTCCTAGCGCCTCTGTCATTGGGTGGAAAGAAAACAGCGCTCCTGACAGGTCCCGGAGTTGCCAGGCTCCCTCTCAAGAAACCTGCACCAGCATCCCTGCACGTTTCCGAAGAAGTGACCCCTCATCATCACCAGTGACAAGGGTAAGTGAGCAGTCCACGGAAGTGGACTGAGACGTTCTCGACGGTTTTCTCATGTCTGTATTTGTTAGATGTCAGGCAGGCTCTCGTGCTCCATCAGCTGGCTTGGCGCTCGGGGAGGCCCTCCGCCTCCGGCCAATTAACGGAGACTTTCTGGAGCTGTCTCCTTGCCAGAGAAACACAGCCTCCGCGCCCTGCTCCCTCGCATTTCAGACAGCCCCATGACAGTAGGCTCACCAATTGTAAGTGAGGGGCTGAACCCGCAGAAATTGCTCAATTTGAACACGAGCGACTGCGGCTGGCCCATGGCCCTGCGTCGGCCATCTTTGTGAATGATGTCAATCTGACCGTTTCTCTGAAGAGAGCCGATTCTCTAACCTAGGGTGATAGCATTCGCTCTCACCCTAGGTTAGAGAATCGGGAGCTTTTTGGACAAAGAGAAGGCCTCGAAGATGCAGGGACTCTCTGCGTGCTAGGGAAAGGGGGCCCCTGACACCCACGGGACTCAAGTGGTCCCATCCGCATGGGACACGCAGAGCTTCCAGGTGAAGAGAGAAGCTACCAGTGAGTCCTGAGGCCCTGTCTAGCGGGAGCAGCGACGTGTGTTTGAGGCAGCAGGCACACAGGAGTCTCTCGAAAATGTGAGTCACGTCAAACCCATCCTCAGGAATCCATATGCTTTTCACCTTAGAGGCCCAGGGCAAAATTGCTGAAGCCAGGCCCGAAAGAATTAGGAGCGTCGCGGTCCATTCGTGTATTCTGAGGCTTTGGGTACCCCCACGCACAGGCTCTGAGAACCATCCTGCCCCGACAATGCATGCAGGTGGAATGAAGGACCAGAAGGCTAAGGATTGGATCATCACGGACCTGCCCCTCCTTCTTTGAGTCACGCCCACAGATATCAAGGGAAATACGCTGAGTACATGACACACGGTCCTCTGTGAGCACAGTTAGGATTTGTTGTGGCCTTGCATGCTCCTCACATCATGAGCAATTCCCAGGTGATATGGAAAGAAAAGAGCAGGCAGGACTCTACTGTATGCTGACATTGTACACGACAGTACACAACAGTGCCTCCAGTGCTCCAAACAGGTTCTTGGGTCTGGCACTGGAATGATATCTTGACTTGCCAGAAAATGATAGCAATGTCTTTGGGTCAAATGGAAGTCACGTTCATAGTTGTTTCGAAGATATCCCCGTTGCAGGACAAATATTTAGGGCCATGTGTCACCATTGAGACATCTTGCATAGTTTTCATTTCATCTCTGATTTTCAGAGGTCAGAGCAGTTGAGTATCATAAACACAGCGGGCTGGAAGTCATGGCAGTCACCTATAGTGTCAGCAGAGATAAGAGGATGAACATACAAAAAAAAAAAAAAAAGAGGATGAACATGACATTGCAGCCAGCCTGAGGCTACCTGCTGAATCGCAGGACACCTGCTGGTAGAATTCAAGCCCACCTGGAGGTAGAAAGGACAAAGGGAACAAGCCGCGGGCTGCGTGGCAGTCGGCAAGTGGCGCAAAGGTTAGGTCTTTTGACTCTGAAACCCCAGGACGCCGGTTCGAGCCTTGGGCCATAAGCAGGCCTGAGACACAAGGGGGCGCTCGTGTGTGCTAGGGCACCTGGTGTGCCCATATCCTGCCGCGTGTCCTTTTAACTCTTCTCGATCTCTCCCTTTCTCTCTCCTAGTTAAATAAGTAAAATACTTGGCCACCCCCTTGTGTGGGGGTGGGGGGTGGGGCGATGAAAACGTGCTCCACACCGGTTTCTGAAGAGACAGCGCCTCCTTGGCCAGCACCTGTCCTGTGTACTTGGCAATTTGATTCTGATAGAAGGTAAGCAGATCAATTCCTATTCAAGACAAGTCAAGAAGGAATTCAAGGACCTATGGGAGTGGCATTCAACACACAAGCAAGAGTCCTAGCGCCTCTGTCATTGGGTGGAAAGAAAACAGCGCTCCTGACAAGTCCCGGAGTTGCCAGGCTCCCTCTCAAGAAACCTGCACCAGCATCCCTGCACGTTTCCGAAGAAGTGACCCCTCATCATCACCAGTGACAAGGGTAAGTGAGCAGTCCACGGAAGTGGACTGAGACGTTCTCGACGGTTTTCTCATGTCTGTATTTGTTAGATGTCAGGCAGGCTCTCGTGCTCCATCAGCTGGCTTGGCGCTCGGGGAGGCCCTCCGCCTCCGGCCAATTAACGGAGACTTTCTGGAGCTGTCTCCTTGCCAGAGAAACACAGCCTCCGCGCCCTGCTCCCTCGCATTTCAGACAGCCCCATGACAGTAGGCTCACCAATTGTAAGTGAGGGGTTGAACCCGCAGAAATTGCTCAATTTGAACCAGAGCGACTGCGGCTGGCCCATGGCCCTGCGTCGGCCATCTTTGTGAATGATGTCAATCTGACCGTTTCTCTGAAGAGAGCCGATTCTCTAACCTAGGGTGATAGCATTCGCTCTCACCCTAGGTTAGAGAATCGGGAGCTTTTTGGACAAAGAGAAGGCCTCGAAGATGCAGGGACTCTCTGCGTGCTAGGGAAAGGGGGCCCCTGACACCCACGGGACTCAAGTGGTCCCATCCGCATGGGACACGCAGAGCTTCCAGGTGAAGAGAGAAGCTACCAGTGAGTCCTGAGGCCCTGTCTAGCGGGAGCAGCGACGTGTGTTTGAGGCAGCAGGCACACAGGAGTCTCTCGAAAATGTGAGTCACGTCAAACCCATCCTCAGGAATCCATATGCTTTTCACCTTAGAGGCCCAGGGCAAAATTGCTGAAGCCAGGCCCGAAAGAATTAGGAGCGTCGCGGTCCATTCGTGTATTCTGAGGGTTTGGGTACGCCCACGCACAGGCTCTGAGAACCATCCTGCCCCGACAATGCATGCAGGTGGAATGAAGGACCAGAAGGCTAAGGATTGGATCATCACGGACGTGCCCCTCCTTCTTTGAGTCACGCCCACAGATATCAAGGGAATACGGTGAGTACATGACACACGGTCCTCTGTGAGCACAGTTAGGATTTGTTGTGGCCTTGCATGCTCCTCACATCATGAGCAATTCCCAGGTGATATGGAAAGAAAAGAGCAGGCAGGACTCTACTGTATGCTGACATTGTACACGACAGTACACAACAGTGCCTCCAGTGCTCCAAACAGGTTCTTGGGTTTGGAGCACTGGAATGATATCTTGACTTGCCAGAAAATGATAGCAATGTCTTTGGGTCAAATGGAAGTCACGTTCATAGTTGTTTCGAAGATATCCCCGTTGCAGGACAAATATTTAGGGCCATGTGTCACCATTGAGATATCTTGCATAGTTTTCATTTCATCTCTGATTTTCAGAGGTCAGAGCAGTTGAGTATCATAAACACAGCGGGCTGGAAGTCATGGCAGTCACCTATAGTGTCAGCAGAGATAAGAGGATGAACATACAAAAAAAGAAAAAAAAAAGAGGATGAACATGACATTGCAGCCAGCCTGAGGCTACCTGCTGAGTCGCAGGACACCTGCTGGTAGAATTCAAAGCCCACCTGGAGGTAGAAAGGACAAAGGGAACAAGCCGCGGCTGCGTGGCAGTCGGCAAGTGGCGCAAAGGTTAGGTCTTTTGACTCTGAAACCCCAGGACGCCGGTTCGAGCCTGGGGCCATAAGCAGGCCTGAGACACAAGGGGGCGCTCGTGTGTGCTAGGGCACCTGGTGTGCCCATATCCTGCCGTGTGTCCTTTTAACTCTTCTCGATCTCTCCCTTTCTCTCTCCTAGTTAAATAAGTAAAATGCTTGGCCACCCCCCTTGTGTGGGGGTGGGGGGGGGGCGATGAAAACCTGCTCCACACCGCTTTCTGGAGAGGACAGCGCCTCCTTGGCCCGCACCTGTCCTGTGTACTGCCTCAATTTGATTCTGATAGAAGGTAAGCAGATCAATTCCTATTCAAGACAAGTCAAGAAGGAATTCAAGGACCTATGGGAGTGGCATTCAACACACAAGCAAGAGTCCTAGCGCCTCTGTCATTGGGTGGAAAGAAAACAGCGCTCCTGACAAGGTCCCGGAGTTGCCAGGCTCTCTCTCAAGAAACCTGCACCAGCATCCCTGCACGTTTCCGAAGAAGTGACCCCTCATCATCACCAGTGACAAGGGTAAGTGAGCAGTCCACGGAAGTGGACTGAGACGTTCTCGACGGTTTTCTCATGTCTGTATTTGTTAGATGTCAGGCAGGCTCTCGTGCTCCATCAGCTGGCTTGGCGCTCGGGGAGGCCCTCCGCCTCCGGCCAATTAACGGAGACTTTCTGGAGCTGTCTCCTTGCCAGAGAAACACAGCCTCCGCGCCCTGCTCCCTCGCATTTCAGACAGCCCCATGACAGTAGGCTCACCAATTGTAAGTGAGGGGCTGAACCCGCAGAAATTGCTCAATTTGAACAAGAGCGACTGCGGCTGGCCCATGGCCCTGCGTCGGCCATCTTTGTGAATGATGTCAATCTGACCGTTTCTCTGAAGAGAGCCGATTCTCTAACCTAGGGTGATAGCATTCGCTCTCACCCTAGGTTAGAGAATCGGGAGCTTTTTGGACAAAGAGAAGGCCTCGAAGATGCAGGGACTCTCTGCGTGCTAGGGAAAGGGGGGCCCCTGACACCCACGGGACTCAAGTGGTCCCATCCGCATGGGACACGCAGAGCTTCCAGGTGAAGAGAGAAGCTACCAGTGAGTCCTGAGGCCCTGTCTAGCGGGAGCACCGACGTGTGTTTGAGGCAGCAGGCACACAGGAGTCTCTCGAAAATGTGAGTCACGTCAAACCCATCCTCAGGAATCCATATGCTTTTCACCTTAGAGGCCCAGGGCAAAATTGCTGAAGCCAGGCCCGAAAGAATTAGGAGCGTCGCGGTCCATTCGTGTATTCTGAGGGTTTGGGTACGCCCACGCACAGGCTCTGAGAACCATCCTGCCCCGACAATGCATGCAGGTGGAATGAAGGACCAGAAGGCTAAGGATTGGATCATCACGGACGTGCCCCTCCTTCTTTGAGTCACGCCCACAGATATCAAGGGAAATACGGTGAGTACATGACACACGGTCCTCTGTGAGCACAGTTAGGATTTGTTGTGGCCTTGCATGCTCCTCACATCATGAGCAATTCCCAGGTGATATGGAAAGAAAAGAGCAGGCAGGACTCTACTGTATGCTGACATTGTACACGACAGTACACAACAGTGCCTCCAGTGCTCCAACAGGTTCTTGGGTCTGGCACTGGAATGATATCTTGACTTGCCAGAAAATGATAGCAATGTCTTTGGGTCAAATGGAAGTCACGTTCATAGTTGTTTCGAAGATATCCCGTTGCAGGACAAATATTTAGGGCCATGTGTCACCATTGAGATCATCTTGCATAGTTTTCATTTCATCTCTGATTTTCAGAGGTCAGAGCAGTTGAGTATCATAAACACAGCGGGCTGGAAGTCATGGCAGTCACCTATAGTGTCAGCAGAGATAAGAGGATGAACATACAAAAAAGAAAAAAAAAAAAGAGGATGAACATGACATTGCAGCCAGCCTGAGGCTACCTGCTGAGTCGCAGGACACCTGCTGGTAGAATTCAAGCCCACCTGGAGGTAGAAAGGACAAAGGGAACAAGCCGCGGGCTGCGTGGCAGTCGGCAAGTGGCGCAAAGGTTAGGTCTTTTGACTCTGAAACCCCAGGACGCCGGTTCGAGCCTTGGGGCCATAAGCAGGCCTGAGACACAAGGGGGCGCTCGTGTGTGCTAGGGCACCTGGTGTGCCCATATCCTGCCGTGTGTCCTTTTAACTCTTCTCGATCTCTCCCTTTCTCTCTCCTAGTTAAATAAGTACAATCGCTTGGCCACCCCCCGTGTGTGGGGGTGGGGGGGGGGCGATGAAAACCTGCTCCACACCGCTTTCTGAAGAGACAGCGCCTCCTTGGCCAGCACCTGTCCTGTGTACTTCGCAATTTGATTCTGATAGAAGGTAAGCAGATCAATTCCTATTCAAGACAAGTCAAGAAGGAATTCAAGGACCTATGGGGGTGGCATTCAACACACAAGCAAGAGTCCTAGCGCCTCTGTCATTGGGTGGAAAGAAAACAGCGCTCCTGACAAGTCCCGGAGTTGCCAGGCTCTCTCTCAAGAAACCTGCACCAGCATCCCTGCACGTTTCCGAAGAAGTGACCCCTCATCATCACCAGTGACAAGGGTAAGTGAGCAGTGCACGGAAGTGGACTGAGACGTTCTCGACGGTTTTCTCATGTCTGTATTTGTTAGATGTCAGGCAGGCTCTCGTGCTCCATCAGCTGGCTTGGCGCTCGGGGAGGCCCTCCGCCTCCGGCCAATTAACGGAGACTTTCTGGAGCTGTCTCCTTGCCAGAGAAACACAGCCTCCGCGCCCTGCTCCCTCGCATTTCAGACAGCCCCATGACAGTAGGCTCACCAATTGTAAGTGAGGGGCTGAACCCGCAGAAATTGCTCAATTTGAACCAGAGCGACTGCGGCTGGCCCATGGCCCTGCGTCGGCCATCTTTGTGAATGATGTCAATCTGACCGTTTCTCTGAAGAGAGCCGATTCTCTAACCTAGGGTGATAGCATTCGCTCTCACCCTAGGTTAGAGAATCGGGAGCTTTTTGGACAAAGAGAAGGCCTCGAAGATGCAGGACTCTCTGCGTGCTAGGGAAAGGGGGCCCCTGACACCCACGGGACTCAAGTGGTCCCATCCGCATGGGGACACGCAGAGCTTCCAGGTGAAGAGAGAAGCTACCAGTGAGTCCTGAGGCCCTGTCTAGCGGGAGCAGACGACGTGTGTTTGAGGCAGCAGGCACACAGGAGTCTCTCGAAAATGTGAGTCACGTCAAACCCATCCTCAGGAATCCATATGCTTTTCACCTTAGAGGCCCAGGGCAAAATTGCTGAAGCCAGGCCCGAAAGAATTAGGAGCGTCGCGGTCCATTCGTGTATTCTGAGGGTTTGGGTACCCCCACGCACAGGCTCTGAGAACCATCCTGCCCCGACAATGCATGCAGGTGGAATGAAGGACCAGAAGGCTAAGGATTGGATCATCACGGACGTGCCCCTCCTTCTTGAGTCACGCCCACAGATATCAAGGGAAATACGCTGAGTACATGACACACGGTCCTCTGTGAGCACAGTTAGGATTTGTTGTGGCCTTGCATGCTCCTCACATCATGAGCAACTCCCAGGTGATATGGAAAGAAAAGAGCAGGCAGGACTCTACTGTATGCTGACATTGTACACGACAGTACACAACAGTGCCTCCAGTGCTCCAAGCAGGTTCTTGGGTCTGGCACTGGAATGATATCTTGACTTGCCAGAAAATGATAGCAATGTCTTTGGGTCAAATGGAAGTCACGTTCTTAGTTCTTTCTAAGATATCCCCGTTGCAGGACAAATATTTAGGGCCATGTGTCACCATTGAGACATCTTGCATAGTTTTCATTTCATCTCTGATTTTCAGAGGTCACAGCAGTTGAGTATCATAAACACAGGGGGCTGGAAGTCATGGCAGTCACCTATAGTGTCAGCAGAGATAAGAGGATAAACATAGAAAAAAAAAAAAAAGAGGATGAACATGACATTGCAGCCAGCCTGAGGCTACGCTGCTGAATCGCAGGACACCTGCTGGTAGAATTCAAGCCCACCTGGAGGTAGAAAGGACAAAGGGAAGAAGCCGCGGGCTGCGTGGCAGCGGCAAGTGGCGCAAAGGTTAGGTCTTTTGACTCTGAAACCCCAGGACGCCGGTTCGAGCCTTGGGCCATAAGCAGGCCTGAGACACAAGGGGGCGCTCGTGTGTGCTAGGGCACCTGGTGTGCCCATATCCTGCCGCGTGTCCTTTTAACTCTTCTCGATCTCTCCCTTTCTCTCTCCTAGTTAAATAAGTAAAATACTTGGCCACCCCCCTTGTGTGGGGGTGGGGGGTGGGGCGATGAAAACGTGCTCCACACCGGTTTCTGAGAGACAGCGCCTCCTTGGCCAGCACCTGTCCTGTGTACTTCGCAATTTGATTCTGATAGAAGGTAAGCAGATCAATTCCTATTCAAGACAAGTCAAGAAGGAATTCAAGGACCTATGGGGAGTGGCATTCAACACACAAGCAAGAGTCCTAGCGCCTCTGTCATTGGGTGGAAAGAAAACAGCGCTCCTGACAAGTCCCGGAGTTGCCAGGCTCTCTCTCAAGAAACCTGCACCAGCATCCCTGCACGTTTCAGAAGAAGTGACCCCTCATCATCACCAGTGACAAGGGTAAGTGAGCAGTCCACGGAAGTGGACTGAGACGTTCTCGACGGTTTTCTCATGTCTGTATTTGTTAGATGTCAGGCAGGCTCTCGTGCTCCATCAGCTGGCTGGGCGCTCGGGGAGGCCCTCCGCCTCCGCCAATTAACGGGAGACTTTCTGGAGCTGTCTCCTTGCCAGAGAAACACAGCCTCCGCGCCCTGCTCCCTCGCATTTCAGACAGCCCCATGACAGTAGGCTCACCAATTGTAAGTGAGGGGCTGAACCCGCAGAAATTGCTCAATTTGAACAAGAGCGACTGCGGCTGGCCCATGGCCCTGCGTCGGCCATCTTTGTGAATGATGTCAATCTGACCGTTTCTCTGAAGAGAGCCGATTCTCTAACCTAGGGTGATAGCATTCGCTCTCACCCTAGGTTAGAGAATCGGGAGCTTTTTGGACAAAGAGAAGGCCTCGAAGATGCAGGGACTCTCTGCGTGCTAGGGAAAGGGGGCCCCTGACACCCACGGGACTCAAGTGGTCCCATCCGCATGGGACACGCAGAGCTTCCAGGTGAAGAGAGAAGCTACCAGTGAGTCCTGAGGCCCTGTCTAGCGGGAGCACCGACGTGTGTTTGAGGCAGCAGGCACACAGGAGTCTCTCGAAAATGTGAGTCACGTCAAACCCATCCTCAGGAATCCATATGCTTTTCACCTTAGAGGCCCAGGGCAAAATTGCTGAAGCCAGGCCCGAAAGAATTAGGAGCGTCGCGGTCCATTCGTGTATTCTGAGGGTTTGGGTACCCCCACGCACAGGCTCTGAGAACCATCCTGCCCCGACAATGCATGCAGGTGGAATGAAGGACCAGAAGGCTAAGGATTGGATCATCACGGACGTGCCCCTCCTTCTTTGAGTCACGCCCACAGATATCAAGGTGAAATACGCTGAGTACATGACACACGGTCCTCTGTGAGCACAGTTAGGATTTGTTGTGGCCTTGCATGCTCCTCACATCATGAGCAATTCCCAGGTGATATGGAAAGAAAAGAGCAGGCAGGACTCTACTGTATGCTGACATTGTACACGACAGTACACAACAGTGCCTCCAGTGCTCCAAGCAGGTTCTTGGGTCTGGCACTGGAATGATATCTTGACTTGCCAGAAAATGATAGCAATGTCTTTGGGTCAAATGGAAGTCACGTTCATAGTTCTTTCCAAGATATCCCCGTTGCGGGACAAATAATTAGGGCCATGTGTCACCATTGAGACATCTTGCATAGTTTTCATTTCATCTCTGATTTTCAGAGGTCAGAGCAGTTGAGTATCATAAACACAGGGGGCTGGAAGTCATGGCAGTCACCTATAGTGTCAGCAGAGATAAGAGGATGAAACATAGAAAAAAAAAAAAAAGAGGATGAACATGACATTGCAGCCAGCCTGAGGCTACGTGCTGAATCGCAGGACACCTGCTGGTAGAATTCAAGCCCACCTGGAGGTAGAAAGGACAAAGGGAACAAGCCGCGGGCTGCGTGGCAAGCGGCAAGTGGCGCAAAGGTTAGGTCTTTTGACTCTGAAACCGCAGGACGCCGGTTCGAGCCTTGGGCCATAAGCAGGCCTGAGACACAAGGGGGGCGCTCGTGTGTGCTAGGGCACCTGGTGTGCCCATATCCTGCCGTGTGTCCTTTTAACTCTTCTCGATCTCTCCCTTTCTCTCTCCTAGTTAAATAAGTAAAATACTTGGCCACCCCCCTTGTGTGGGGGTGGGGGGGGGGCGATGAAAACGTGCTCCACACCGGTTTCTGGAGAGCCAGCGCCTCCTTGGCCAGCACCTGTTCTGTGTACTTCGCAATTTGATTCTGATAGAAGGTAAGCAGATCAATTCCTATTCAAGACAAGTCAAGAAGGAATTCAAGGACCTATGGGAGTGGCATTCAACACACAAGCAAGAGTCCTAGCGCCTCTGTCATTGGGTGGAAAGAAAACAGCGCTCCTGACAAGTCCCGGAGTTGCCAGGGCTCTCTCTCAAGAAACCTGCACCAGCACCCCTGCACGTTTCAGAAGAAGTGACCCCTCATCATCACCAGTGACAAGGGTAAGTGAGCAGTCCACGGAAGTGGACTGAGACGTTCTCGACGGTTTTCTCATGTCTGTATTTGTTAGATGTCAGGCAGGCTCTCGTGCTCCATCAGCTGGCTTGGCGCTCGGGGAGGCCCTCCGCCTCCGGCCAATAAACGGAGACTTTCTGGAGCTGTCTCCTTGCCAGAGAAACACAGCCTCCGCGCCCTGCTCCCTCGCATTTCAGACAGCCCCATGACAGTAGGCTCACCAATTGTAAGTGAGGGGCTGAACCCGCAGAAATTGCTCAATTTGAACAAGAGCGACTGCGGCTGGCCCATGGCCCTGCGTCGGCCATCTTTGTGAATGATGTCAATCTGACCGTTTCTCTGAAGAGAGCCGATTCTCTAACCTAGGGTGATAGCATTCGCTCTCACCCTAGGTTAGAGAATCGGGAGCTTTTTGGACAAAGAGAAGGCCTCGAAGATGCAGGGACTCTCTGCGTGCTAGGGAAAGGGGGCCCCTGACACCCACGGGACTCAAGTGGTCCCATCCGCATGGGACACGCAGAGCTTCCAGGTGAAGAGAGAAGCTACCAGTGAGTCCTGAGGCCCTGTCTAGCGGGAGCACCGACGTGTGTTTGAGGCAGCAGGCACACAGGAGTCTCTCGAAAATGTGAGTCACGTCAAACCCATCCTCAGGAATCCATATGCTTTTCACCTTAGAGGCCCAGGGCAAAATTGCTGAAGCCAGGCCCGAAAGAATTAGGAGCGTCGCGGTCCATTCGTGTATTCTGAGGCTTTGGGTACCCCCACGCACAGGCTCTGAGAACCATCCTGCCCCGACAATGCATGCAGGTGGAATGAAGGACCAGAAGGCTAAGGATTGGATCATCACGGACCTGCCCCTCCTTCTTTGAGTCACGCCCACAGATATCAAGGGAATTACGGTGAGTACATGACACACGGTCCTCTGTGAGCACAGTTAGGATTTGTTGTGGCCTTGCATGCTCCTCACATCATGAGCAACTCCCAGGTGATATGGAAAGAAAAGAGCAGGCAGGACTCTACTGTATGCTGACCTTGTACACGACAGTACACAACAGTGCCTCCAGTGCTCCAAGCAGGTTCTTGGGTCTGGCACTGGAATGATATCTTGACTTGCCAGAAAATGATAGCAATGTCTTTGGGTCAAATGGAAGTCACGTTCATAGTTCTTTCCAAGATATCCCCGTTGCGGGACAAATAATTAGGGCCATGTGTCACCATTGAGACATCTTGCATAGTTTTCATTTCATCTCTGATTTTCAGAGGTCAGAGCAGTTGAGTATCATAAACACAGGGGGCTGGAAGTCATGGCAGTCACCTATAGTGTCAGCAGAGATAAGAGGATGAACATAGAAAAAAAAAAAGAGGATGAACATGACATTGCAGCCAGCCTGAGGCTACGTGCTGAATCGCAGGACACCTGCTGGTAGAATTCAAGCCCACCTGGAGGTAGAAAGGACAAAGGGAACAAGCCGCGGGCTGCGTGGCAAGCGGCAAGTGGCGCAAAGGTTAGGTCTTTTGACTCTGAACCGCAGGACGCCGGTTCGAGCCTTGGGCCATAAGCAGGCCTGAGACACAAGGGGGCGCTCGTGTGTGCTAGGGCACCTGGTGTGCCCATATCCTGCCGCGTGTCCTTTTAACTCTTCTCGATCTCTCCCTTTCTCTCTCCTAGTTAAATAAGTAAAATACTTGGCCACCCCCCTTGTGTGGGGGTGGGGGGGGGGCGATGAAAACGTGCTCCACACCGGTTTCTGAAGAGACAGCGCCTCCTTGGCCAGCACCTGTCCTGTGTACTTCGCAATTTGATTCTGATAGAAGGTAAGCAGATCAATTCCTATTCAAGACAAGTCAAGAAGGAATTCAAGGACCTATGGGAGTGGCATTCAACACACAAGCAAGAGTCCTAGCGCCTCTGTCATTGGGTGGAAAGAAAACAGCGCTCCTGACAAGTCCCGGAGTTGCCAGGCTCCCTCTCAAGAAACCTGCACCAGCACCCCTGCACGTTTCAGAAGAAGTGACCCCTCATCATCACCAGTGACAAGGGTAAGTGAGCAGTCCATGGAAGTGGACTGAGACGTTCTCGACGGTTTTCTCATGTCTGTATTTGTTAGATGTCAGGCAGGCTCTCGTGCTCCATCAGCTGGCTTGGTGCTCGGGGAGGCCCTCCGCCTCCAGCCAATTAACGGAGACTTTCTGGAGCTGTCTCCTTGCCAGAGAAACACAGCCTCCGCTGCCCTGCTCCCTCGCATTTCAGACAGCCCCATGACAGTAGGCTCACCAATTGTAAGTGAGGGGTTGAACCCGCAGAAATTGCTCAATTTGAACCAGAGCGACTGCGGCTGGCCCATGGCCCTGCGTCGGCCATCTTTGTGAATGATGTCAATCTGACCGTTTCTCTGAAGAGAGCCGATTCTCTAACCTAGGGTGATAGCATTCGCTCTCACCCTAGGTTAAGAGATTCGGGAGCTTTTTGGACAAAAGAGAAGGCCTCGAAGATGCAGGGACTCTCTGCGTGCTAGGGAAAGGGGGGCCCCTGACACCCACTGGGACTCAAGTGGTCCCATCCGCATGGGACACGCAGAGCTTCCAGGTGAAGAGAGAAGCTACCAGTGAGTCCTGAGGCCCTGTCTAGCTGGAGCAGCCGACGTGTGTTTGAGGCAGCAGGCACACAGGAGTCTCTCGAAAATGTGAGTCACGTCAAACCCATCCTCAGGATCATATTGCTTTTCACCTTAGAGGCCCAGGGCAGAAATTGCTGAAGCCAGGCCCGAAAGAAATAGGAGCGTCGCGGTCCCATTCGTGTATTCTGAGGTGTTTGGGTACCCCCACGCACAGGCTCTGAGAACCATCCTGCCCCAGACAATGCATGCAGGTGGAATGAAGGACCAGAAGGCTAAGGATTGGATCATCACGACGTGCCCCTCCTTCTTTGATTCACGCCCACAGATATCAAGGGAAATACGCTGAGTACATGACACACGGTCCTCTGTGAGCACAGTTAGGATTTGTTGTGGCCTTGCATGCTCCTCACATCATGAGCAATTCCCAGGTGATATGGAAAGAAAAGAGCAGGCAGGACTCTACTGTATGCTGACATTGTACACGACAAGTACACAACAGTGCCTCCAGTGCTCCAAGCAGGTTCTTGGGTCTGGCACTGAATGATATCTTGACTTGCCAGAAAATGATAGCAATGTCTTTGGGTCAAATGAAGTCACGTTCGTAGTTCTTTCTAAGATATCCCCGTTGCATGACAAATATTTAGGGCCATGTGTCACCATTGAGACCATCTTGCATAGTTTTCATTTCATCTCTGATTTCAGAGGTCAGCAGCAGTTGAGTATCATAAACACAGGGGGCTGGAAGTCATGGCAGGTCACCTATAGTGTCAGCAGAGATAAGAGAGGATAATACATAGAAAAAAAAAAAAAAAGAGGATGAACATGACATTGCAGCCAGCCTGAGGCTACGTGCTGATCGCAGGACAACCTGCTGGTAGAATTCAAGCACCCTGGAGGTAGAAAGGACAAAGGGAACAAGGCCGCGGGCTGCGTGGGCAAGCGGCAAGAGTGGCGCAAAGGTTAGGTCTTTTGACTCTGAAACCCCAGGGACGCCGGTTCGAGCCTTGGGCCATAAGCAGGGCCTGAGACACAAGGGGGCGCTAGTGTTGTGCTAGGGCACCTGTGGTGCCCATATCCGTGCCGTGTGTCCTTTTAACTCTTCATCGATTCTCTCCCTTTCTCTCTCCTAGTTAAATAAGGTAAAATACTTGGCCACCCCCTTGTTGTGGGGGTGGGGGGTGGGGCGATGAAAACGTGCTCCCCACCGGTTTCTGAAGAGACAGCGCCTCCTTGGCCAGCACCTGTCCTGTGTACTTCGCAATTTGATTCTGATAGAAGGTAAGCAGATCAATTCCTATTCAAGACAAGTCAAGAGGAATTCAAGGACTATGGGAGTGGCATTCACACACAAGCAGAGAGTCCTAGCGCCTCTGTCATTGGGTGGAAAGAAAACAGCGCTCCTGACAAGTCCCGGAGTTGCCAGGCTCTCTCTCAAGGAAACCTGCACCAGCACCCCTGCACGTTTCAGAAGAAGTGACCCCTCATCATCACCAGTGACAAGGGTAAGATGAGCATTCCACGGAAGTGGACTGAGACGTTCTCGACGGTTTTCTCATGTCTGTATTTGTTAGATGTCAGGCAGGCTCTCGTGCTCCATCAGCTGCTTGGGTGCTCGGGGGAGGCCCTCCGCCTCCAGCCAATTAAACGGAGACTTTCGGAGCTGTCTCCTTGCCAGAGAAACACAGCCTCCGCGCCCAGCTCCCTCGCATTTCAGACAGCCCCATGACAGTAGGCTCACCAATTGTAAGTGAGGGGCTGAACCCGCAGAAATTGCTCAATTTGAACAAGAGCGACTGCGGCTGGCCCATGGCCCTGCGTCGGCCATCTTTGTGAATGATGTCAATCTGACCGTTTCTCCAAAAAGCTCCCGATTCTCTAACCTAGGGTGATAGCATTCGCTCTCACCCTAGGTTAGAGAATCGGGTAGCTTTTTGGACAAAGAGAAGGCCTCGAAGATGCAGGGACTCTCTGCTGCTAGGGAAAGGGGGCCCATGACACCACGGGACTCAAGTGGTCCCATCCGCATGGGACACGCAGAGCTTCCAGGTGAAGAGAGAAGCTACCAGTGAGTCCTGAGGCCCTGTCTAGCGGGAGCAGCGACGTGTGTTTGAGGCAGCAGGCCACAGGAGTCTCTCGAAAAATGTGAGTCACGTCAAACCCATCCTCAGGAATCCATATGCTTTTCACCTTAGAGGCCCAGGGCAAAATTGCTGAAGCCCGGGCCCGAAAGAATTAGGAGCGTCGCGGTCCCTTCGTGTATTCTGAGGGTTTGGGTACCCCCACGCACAGGCTCTGAGAACCATCCTGCCGCCGACAATGCATGCAGGTGAATGAAGGACCAGAAGCTAAGGATTGGATCATCAACGGACGTGCCCCTCCTTCTTTGAGTCACGTCCCACCAGATATCAAGGGAGAATACGGCTGAGTACATTGACACAACCACACACGGGTCCCTCTGTGAGCACAGTTTGGATTTGTCTTGTGGCCTATGCATGCTCCTCACATCATGAGCAATTCCTCAGGTGACTATGGAAAGAAAAGAGCAGGCAGGACTCTACTGTATGCTGACATTGTACACGACAGACACAACAGTGCCTCCAGTGCTCCAAAGCAGGTTCTTGGGTCTGGCACTGGGAATGATATCTTGACTTGCCAAGAAATGATAGCAATGTCTTAGGGTCAAATGGAAGTCACGATCATAGTTCTTTCAAGATATCCCCGGTTGCAGGGGAGAAATAATTAGGGCCATGTGTCACCATTTGAGACATCTTGCATAAGTTTACATTTTCATCTCTGGATTTTCAGAGGTCAGAGCAGTTGAGTATCATAAACACGCGGGGCTGGAAGTCATGGGGGGGGGGCAGTCACCTATAGTGTCAGCAGAGATAAGAGGATAAACATAGAAAAAAAAAAAAAAAGAGGATGAACATGACATTGCAGGCCAGCCTGAGGCTACGTGCTGATCGCAGGACACCTGCTGGTAGAATTCAAGCCACCTGGAGGTAGAAAGGACAAAGGGGAAGAAGCCGGCGGGCTGCGTGGCAAGCGGGCAAGTGGCGCAAAGGTTAGTTCTTTTGACTCTGAAACCCCAGGACGCCGGTTTCGAGCCTTGGCCATAAGCAGCCATGAGACACAAGGGGGCCTCTGTGGTGCTAGGGCACCTGGTGTGCCCATATCCTGCCGTGTGTCCTTTTAACTCTTCTCGATCTCTCCCTTTCTCTCTCCTAGTTTAAATAAGTAAAATACTTGGGCCACCCCCCTTGTGGTGGGGGTGGGGGGGCATGAAAACGTGCTCCACACCGGTTTCTGGAGAGGCAGCGCCTCCTTGGCCAGCACCTTTCTGTGTACTTCGCAATTGATTCTGATAGAAGGTAAGCAGATCAATTCCTATTCAAGACAAGTCAAGAAGGAATTCAAGGACCTATGGAGTGGCATTCAACACACAAGCAAGAGTCCTAGCGCCGTCTTTCATTGGGTGAAGAGAAAACCAGCGCTCCTGACAAGTCCCGGATTGCCAGGCTCTCTCTCAAGAAACCTGCACCAGCACCCCTGCACGTTTCAGAAGAAGTGACCCCTCATCATCACCAGTGACAAGGGTAAGTGAGCAGTCCACGGAAGTGGACTGAGACTGTTCTCGACGGTTTTTCTCATGTCTGTATTTGTTAGATGTCAGGCAGGCTCTCGTGCTCCATCAGCTGGCTTGGTGCTCGGGGAGGCCCTCCGCCTCCAGCCAATAACGGAGACTTTCTGGAGCTGTCTCCTTGCCAGAGAAACACAGCCTCCGCGCCCTGCTCCCTCGCATTTCAGACAGCCCCATGACAGTAGGCTCACCAATTGTAAGTGAGGGGCTGAACCCGCAGAAATTGCTCAATTTGAACAAGAGCGACTGCGGCTGGCCCATGGCCCTGCGTCGGCCATCTTTGTGAATGATGTCAATCTGACCGTTTCTCTGAAGAGAGCCGATTCTCTAACCTAGGGTGATAGCATTCGCTCTCACCCTAGGTTAGAGAATCGGGAGCTTTTTGGACAAAGAGAAGGCCTCGAAGATGCAGGGACTCTCTGCGTGCTAGGGAAAGGGGGCCCCTGACACCCACGGGACTCAAGTGGTCCCATCCGCATGGGACACGCAGAGCTTCCAGGTGAAGAGAGAAGCTACCAGTGAGTCCTGAGGCCCTGTCTAGCGGGAGCACCGACGTGTGTTTGAGGCAGCAGGCACACAGGAGTCTCTCGAAAATGTGAGTCACGTCAAACCCATCCTCAGGAATCCATATGCTTTTCACCTTAGAGGCCCAGGGCAAAATTGCTGAAGCCAGGCCCGAAAGAATTAGGAGCGTCGCGGTCCAGTCGTGTATTCTGAGGGTTTGGGTACCCCCACGCACAGGCTCTGAGAACCATCCTGCCCCGACAATGCATGCAGGTGGAATGAAGGACCAGAAGGCTAAGGATTGGATCATCACGGACGTGCCCCTCCTTCTTTGAGTCACGCCCACAGATATCAAGGGAAATACGCTGAGTACATGACACACGGTCCTCTGTGAGCACAGTTAGGATTTGTTGTGGCCTTGCATGCTCCTCACATCATGAGCAACTCCCAGGTGATATGGAAAGAAAAGAGCAGGCAGGACTCTACTGTATGCTGACATTGTACACGACAGTACACAACAGTGCCTCCAGTGCTCCAAGCAGGTTCTTGGGTCTGGCACTGGAATGATATCTTGACTTGCCAGAAAATGATAGCAATGTCTTTGGGTCAAATGGAAGTCACGTTCGTAGTTCTTTCTAAGATATCCCCGTTGCAGGAGAAATATTTAGGGCCATGTGTCACCATTGAGACCTCTTGCATAGTTTTCATTTCATCTCTGAAATTCAGAGGTCACAGCAGTTGAGTATCATAAACACAGGGGGCTGGAAGTCATGGCAGTCACCTATAGTGTCAGCAGAGATAAGAGGATAAACATAGAAAAAAAAAAAAAAGAGGATGAACATGACATTGCAGCCAGCCTGAGGCTACGTGCTGAATCGCAGGACACCTGCTGGTAGAATTCAAGCCCACCTGGAGGTAGAAAGGACAAAGGGAAGAAGCCGCGGGCTGCGTGGCAAGCGGCAAGTGGCGCAAAGGTTAGGTCTTTTGACTCTGAAACCCCAGGACGCCGGTTCGAGCCTTGGGCCATAAGCAGGCCTGAGACACAAGGGGGCGCTCGTGTGTGCTAGGGCACCTGGTGTGCCCATATCCTGCCGTGTGTCCTTTTAACTCTTCTCGATCTCTCCCTTTCTCTCTCCTAGTTAAATAAGTAAAATACTTGGCCACCCCCCTTGTGTGGGGGTGGGGGGGGCGATGAAAACGTGCTCCACACCGGTTTCTGGAGAGGCAGCGCCCTCCTTGGCCGAGCACCCTGTCTGTGTACTTCGCAATTTGATTCTGATAGAAGGTAAGCATATCAAATCTATTCAAGACAAGTAAGAAGGATTCAAGGACCTATTGGGAGTGGCATTCAGCCACACAAGCAAGGAGTCCTAGCGCCTCTGTCCATTTGGGTTGAAAGAAAACAGCGCTCCTGACCAAGTCCCCGGAGTTGCCAGGCTCTCTCTCAAGAAACCTGCACCAGCATCCCTGCACGTTTCAGAAGAAGTGACCCCCTCATCATCACCAGTGACAAGGGTAAAGTGAGCAGTCCACGGAAGTGGACTGAGACGTTTCTCGACGGTTTTCTCATGTCTGTATTTGTTAGATGTCAGGCAGGCTCTCGTGCTCCATCAGCTGGCTTGGTGCTCGGGGAGGCCCTCCGCCTCCAGCCAATTAACGGAGACTTTCTGAGAGCTGTCTCCTTGCCAGAGAAACACAGCCTCCGCGCCCTGCTCCCTCGCATTTCAGACCAGCCCATGACAGTAGGCTCACCAATTGTAAGTGAGGGGCTTGAAACCCGCAGAAATTGCTCAATTTGAACAAGAGCGACTGCGGCTGGCCCCATGGCCAATGAGTCGCTGCCGGACCATCTTTTGTGAATGATGTCAATCTGACGGTTTTCTCTGAAGAGCTAGCCGATCTCTAACCTAGGGTGATAGCATTCGCTCTCACCTAGGTTGTAGAGAATCTGGAGAGCTTTTTTGGACCAAAGAGAAGGCCTCGAAGATGCAGGACTCTCCTGCGTGCTAGGGAATGGAGGCCCCTGACACCCACGGGATCTCAAGTGGTCCCATCCGCATGGGACACGCAGAGCTTCCAGGTGAAGAGAAGAAGCTACCAGTGAGTCCTGAGGCCCTGTCTAGGCGGGAGCAAGATGCGTCGGTGTTTGAGGCAGCAGGCACACAGGAGGTCTCTCGAAAATGTGAGTCACGACCAAACCTCATCCTAGGAATCCATATGCTTTTCACCTAGAGGCCCAGGGCAAAATTGCTGAAGCCAGGCCCGAAAGAATTAGGAAGCGTCGCGGTCCATTCGTGTATTCTGAGGGTTTGGGTACCCCCACGCACAGGCTCTGAGAACCATCCTGCCCCGACAATGCATGCAGGTGGAATTAAGGACCAGAAGGCTAAGGATTGGATCATCACGGACGTGCCCCTCCTTCTTTGAGTCACGCCCACAGATATCAAGGGAAATACGCTGAGTACATGACACACGGTCCTCTGTGAGCACAGTTAGGATTTGTTGTGGCCTTGCATGCTCCTCACATCATGAGCAACTCCCAGGTGATATGGAAAGAAAAGAGCAGGCAGGACCTCTACTGTATGCTGACATTGTACACGACAGTACACAACAGTGCCTCCAGTGCTCCAAGCAGGTTCTTGGGTCTGGCACTGGAATGATATCTTGACTTGCCAGAAAATGATAGCAATGTCTTTGGGTCAAATGGAAGTCACGTTCGTAGTTCTTTCTAAGATATCCCCGTTGCAGGACAAATATTTAGGGCCATGTGTCACCATTGAGACCTCTTGCATAGTTTTCATTTCATCTCTGAAATTCAGAGGTCACAGCAGTTGAGTATCATAACACAGGGGGCTGGAAGTCATGGCAGTCAACTATAGTGGCAGCAGAGATAAGAGGATAAACATAGAAAAAAAAAAAAAGAGGATGAACATGACATTGCAGCCAGCCTGAGGCTACGTGCTGTATCGCAGGACACCTGCTGGTAGAATTCAAGCCCACCTGGAGGTAGAAAGGACAAAGGGAAGAAGCCGCGGGCTGCGTGGCAAGCGGCAAGTGGCGCAAGGTTAGGTCTTTTGACTCTGAAACCCCAGGACGCCGGTTCGAGCCTTGGGCCATAAGCAGGCCTGAGACACAAGGGGGGCGCTCGTGTGTGCTAGGGCACCTGTGTGCCCATTATCCTGCCGGTGGTCCTTTTAAACTCTTCTCGATTCTCTCCCTTTCTCTCTCCTAGTTAAATAAGTAAAATACTGGCCCACCCCCCTTGTGTGGGGGTGGGGGGGGGGCGATGAAAACGTGCTCCACACCGGTTTCTGGAGAGGCAGCGCCTCCTTGGCCAGCACCTGTTCTGTGTACTTCGCAATTTGATTCTGATAGAAGGTAAGCAGATCAATTCCTATTCAAGACAAGTCAAGAAGGAATTCAAGGACCTATGGGAGTGGCATTCAACACACAAGCAAGAGTCCTAGCGCCTCTGTCATTGGGTGGAAAGAAAACAGCGCTCCTGACAAGTCCCGGAGTTGCCAGGCTCTCTCTCAAGAAACCTGCACCAGCACCCCTGCACGTTTCAGAAGAAGTGACCCCTCATCATCACCAGTGACAAGGGTAAGTGAGGCCGTCCACGGAAGTGGACTGAGACGTTCTCGACGGTTTTCTCATGTCTGTATTTGTTAGATGTCAGGCAGGCTCTCGTGCTCCATCAGCTGGCTTGGTGCTCGGGGAGGCCCTCCGCCTCCAGCCAATTAACGGAGACTTTCTGGAGCTGTCTCCTTGCCAGAGAAACACAAGCCTCCGCGCCCTGCTCCCTCGCATTTCAGACAGCCCCATGACTGTAGGCTCACCAATTGTAAGTGAGGGGCTGAACCCGCAGAAATTGCTCAATTTGAACCAGAGCGACTGCGGCTGGCCCATGGCCCTGCGTCGGCCATCTTTGTGAATGATGTCAATCTGACCGTTTCCTCTCAAAGAGAGCCGATTCTCTAACCTAGGGTGATAGCATTCGCTCTCACCCTAGGTTAGAGAATCGGGGGGTTTTTTGGACAAAGAGAAGGCCTCGAAGATGCAGGGACTCTCTGCGTGCTAGGGAAAGGGGGCCCCTGACACCCACGGGACTCAAGTGGTCCCATCCGCATGGGACACGCAGAGCTTTCCAGGTGAAGAGAGAAGCTACCAGTGAGTCCTGAGGCCCTGGTCTAGCGGGAGCACCGACGTGTGTTTGAGGCAGCAGGCACACAGGAGTCTCTCGAAAATGTGAGTCACGTCAAACCCAATCCTCAGGAATCCATATGCTTTTCACCTTAGAGGCCCAGGCAAAATTGCTGAAGCCAGGCCCGAAAGAATTAGGAGCGTCGCGGTCCATTCGTGTATTCTGAGGTTTGGGTACCCCCACGCACAGGCTCTGAGAACCATCCTGCCCCGACAATGCATGCAGGTGGAATGAAGGACCAGAAGGCTAAGGATTGGATCATCACGGACGTGCCCCTCCTTCTTTGAGTCACGCCCACAGATATCAAGGGAAATACGCTGAGTACATGACACACGGTCCTCTGTGAGCACAGTTAGGATTTGTTAGTGGCCTTGCATGCTCCTCACATCATGAGCAACTCCA
The DNA here is from genome assembly GCF_020740685.1 of Jaculus jaculus. Lineage (NCBI taxonomy): Eukaryota > Metazoa > Chordata > Mammalia > Rodentia > Dipodidae > Jaculus > Jaculus jaculus. Next base: position 64,858 of record NW_025423399.1, read on the forward strand.
GGTGATATGGAAAGAAAAGAGCAGGCAGGACTCTACTGTATGCTGACATTGTACACGACAGTACACAACAGTGCCTCCAGTGCTCCAAGCAGGTTCTTGGGTCTGGCACTGGAATGATATCTTGACTTGCCAGAAAATGATAGCAATGTCTTTGGGTCAATGGAAGTCACGTTCGTAGTTCTTTTCTAAGATATCCCCGTTGCTGGGACAAATATTTAGGGCCATGTGTCACATTGAGACCTCTTGCATAGTTTCATTTCATCTCTGAAATTCAGAGGTCACAGCAGTTGAGTATCATAAACACAGGGGCTGGAAGTCATGGCTGTCACCTATAGTGTCAGCAGAGATAAGAGGATAAACATAGAAAAAAAAAAATAAGGATGAACATGACATTGCAGCCAGCCTGAGGCTACGTGCTGAATTCGCAGGACACCTGCTGGTAGAATTCAAGCCCCACCTGGAGGTAGTAAGGACAAAGGGAAAAGCCGCGGGCTGCCGTGGCAAGCAGGCAAGTGGCGCAAAGTTAGGTCTTTTGACTCTGAAACCCCAGGAACGCCGGTTCGAGCCTTGGGCCATAAGCAGCGCCTGAGACACAAGGGTGGCGCTCGTTGTGTGCTAGGGCACCTGGTGTGCCCATATCTGCCGTGTGTCCTTTTAACTCTTCTCGATCTCTCCCTTTCTCTCTCCTATTTAATAAGTAAAATACTTGGCCACCCTCCCTTGTGTGGGGGTGGGGGGGGGGCGATGAAAACGTGCTCCACACCGGTTTCTGAGAGACGGCACGCGCCTCCTTGGCCAGCACCTGTTCTGTGATACTTCGCAATTTGATTCAGTGATAGAAGGTAAGCAGAATCAATTCCTATTCAAGACAAAGTCAAGAAGGCATTCAAGGACCTATGGGAGTGGCATTCAACACACAAGCAAGAGTCCTAGCGCCTCTGTCATTGGGTGGAAAGAAAACAGCGCTCCTGACAAGTCCGGAGCTTGGCAGGCTCTCCTCTCAAGAAACCTGCTCCAGCATCCCGGCACGTTTCAGAAGAAGTGACCCCCTGCATCATCACCAGTGACCAAGGGTAAGTGATGGCAGTCCCGAAGTGGACTGAGACGTTCTCGACGGTTTTCTCATGTCTGTATTTGTTAGATGTGAGGCAGGCTCTCGTGCTCCATCAGCTGGCTTGGTGCTCGGGGAGGCCCTCCGCCTCCAGCCAATTAACGGAGACTTTCTGGAGCTGTCTCCTTGCCAGAGAAACACAGCCTCGCGCCCTGCTCCCTCGCATTTCAGACAGCCCATGACAGTAGGCTCACCAATTGTAAGTGAGGGGTCTGAACCCCGCAGAAATTGCTCAATTTGATCAAGAGCGACTGCGGCTGGCCCATGGCCCCTGCGTCGGCCATCTTTGTGAATGATGTCAATCTGACCGTTTCTCTGAAGAGAGCCGATTCTCTAACCTAGGGTGATAGCATTCGCTCTCACCCTAGGTTAGAGAATCGGGAGCTTTTTGGACAAAGAGAAGGCCTCGAAGATGCAGGGACTCTCTGCGTGCTAGGGAAAGGGGGCCCCTGACACCCACGGGACTCAAGTGGTCCCATCCGCATGGGGACACGCAGAGCTTCCAGGTGAAGAGAGAAGGCTACAGTGAGTCCTGAGGCCCTGTCTAGCGGGAGCACCGACGTGTGTTTGAGGCAGCAGGCACACAGGAGTCTCTCGAAAATGTGAGTCACGTCAAACCCATCCTCAGGAATCCATATGCTTTTCACCTTAGAGGCCCAGGGCAAAATTGCTGAAGCCAGGCCCGAAAGATCAGGAGCGTCGCGAGTCCATTCGTGTATTCTGAGGATTTGGGTTACCCCACGCACAGGCTCTGAGAACCATCCTGCCCCGACAATCGCATGCAGGTGGAATGAAGGACCAGAATGGCTAAGGATTGGATCATCACGGACGTGCCCCTCCTTCTTTGAGTCACGCCCCACAGATATCAAGGGAAATACGCTGAGTACATGACACACGGTCCTCTGTGAGCACAGTTAGGATTTGTTGTGGCCTTGCATGCTCTCACATCATGAGCACTCCCAGGTGATATGGAAAGAAAAGAGCAGGCAGGACTCTACTGTATGCTGACATTGTACACGACAGTACACAACAGTGCCTCCAGTGCTCCAAGCAGGTTCTTGGTCTCGGCACTGGAATGATATCTTGACTTGCCAGAAAATGATAGCAATGTCTTTGGGTCAAATGGAAGTCACGTTCGTAGTTCTTTCTAAGATATCCCCGTTTGCAGGGACAAATATTTAGGGCCATGTGTCACCATTGAGTCCTCCTTGCATAGTTTTTCATTTCATCTCTGAAATTCAGAGGTCACAGCAGTTGAGTATCATAAACACAGGGGGCTGAAGTCATGGCAGTCACCTATAGTGTCAGCAGAGATAAGAGGATAACAATAGAAAAAAAAAAAAAAGAGGATGAACATGACATTGCAGCCAGCCTGAGGCTACGTGACTGAATCGCAGGACACCTGCTGGTAGAATACAGCCACCTGGAGGTAGAAAGGACAAAAGGGGACAAGCCGCGGGCTGCGTGGCAAGCGAGCAAGTGGCGCAAAGGTTAGGTCTTCTGACTCTGAAACCCCAGGAAAGCGGTTCGAGCCTTGGGCCATAAGCAGGCCTGAGACACAAGGGGCGCTCGTGTGTGCTAGGGCACCTGGTGTGCCCATATCCTGCCGGTGTGTCCTTTTAACTCTTCTCGATCTCTCCCTTTCTCTCTCCTAGTTAAATAAGTAAAATGCTTGGCCACCCCCCTTGTGTGGGGGTGGGGGGGGGCGATGAAAACGTGCCTCCACACCGGTTTCTAGGGAGAGGCAGCGCCTCCTTGGCCAGCACCTGTTCTGTGTACTTCGCAATTTGATTCTGATAGAAGGTAAGCAGATCAATTCCTATTCAAGACAAGTCAAGAAGGAATTCAAGGACCCTATGGGAGTGGCATTCAACACACAAGCAAGAGTCCTAGCGCCTCTGTCATTGGGTGGAAAGAAAACAGCGCTCCTGACAGGTCCCGGAGTTGCCAGGCTCTCTCTCAAGAAACCTGCACCAGCACCCCTGCACGTTTCAGAAGAAGTGACCCCTCATCATCACCAGTGACAAGGGTAAGTGAGCAGTGCACGGAAGTGGACTGAAGACGTTCTCGACGGTTTTCTCATGTCTGTATTTGTTAGATGTCAGGCAGGCTCTCGTGCTCCATCAGCTGGCTTGGTGGCTCGGGGAGGCCCTCCGCCTCCAGCCAATTAACGGAGACTTTCTGTAGCTGTCTCCTTGCCAGAGAAACACAGCCTCCGCGCCCTGCTCCCTCGCATTTCAGACAGCCCCATGACAGTAGGCTCACCAATTGTAAGTGAGGGGCTGAACCCGCTAGAAATTGCTCAATTTGAACCAGAGCGACTGCGGCTGGCCCATGGCCCTGCGTCGGCCATCTTTGTGAATGATGTCAATCTGACCGTCTTTCTCTGAAGAGAGCCGATCTCTCTAACCTAGGGTGATAGCATTCGCTCTCACCCTAGGTTAGAGAATCGGGAGCTTTTTGGACAAAGAGAAGGCCTCGAAGATGCAGGGACTCTCTGCGTGCTAGGGAAAGGGGGCCCCTGACACCCACGGGACTCAAGTGGTCCCATCCGCAGTGGGACACGCAGAGCTTCCAGGTGAAGGAGAGAAGCTACCAGTGAGTCCTGAGGCCTTGTCTAGCGGGGAGCACCGCACGTGTGTTTGAGGCAGCAGGCACACAGGAGTCTCTCGAAAATGTGAGTCACGTCAAAACCCATCATCAGGAATCCATATGCTTTTCACCTTAGAGGCCCAGGGCAAAATTGCTGAAGCCAGGCCCGAAAGAATTAGGAGCGTCGCGGTCCATTCGTGTATTCTGAGGGTTTGGGTACCCCCACGCAACCAGGCTCTGAGAACCATCCTGCCCCGACAATGCATGCAGGTGGAATGAAGGACCAGAAGGCTAAGGATTGGATCATCACGGACGTGCCCCTCCTTCTTTGAGTCACGCCCCACAGATATCAAGGAATACGCTGAGTACATGACACACGGTCCCTCTGTGAGCACAGTTAGGATTTGTTGTGGCCTTGCATGCTCCTCACATCATGAGCAACTCCAGGTGATATGGAAAGAAAAGAGCAGGCAGGACTCTACTGTATGCTGACATTGTACACGACAGTACACAACAGTGCCTCCAGTGCTCCAAGCAGGTTCTTGGGTCTGGCACTGGAATGATATCTTGACTTGCCAGAAAATGATAGCAATGTCTTTGGGTCAAATGGAAGTTCACGTTCGTAGTTCTTCAAAGATATCCCCCCGTTGCAGGGACAAATATTTAGGGCCATGTTTCACCAATGAGACCTCTTGCATAGTTTTCATTTTCATCTCTGATTCTCAGAGGTCAGCAGCAGTTGAGTATCATAAACACAGGGGGCTGGAAGTCATCTGGCAGTCACCTATAGTGTCAGCAGAGATAAGAGGATAAACATAGAAAAAAAAAAAAAAAGAGGATCGAACATGACATTTGCAGCCAGCCTGAGGCTACGTGGCTGAATCGCAGGACACCTGCCTGGTAGAATTCAAGCCCTCCTGGAGGTAGAAAGGACAATAGGGAGAAGACCGCGGGCTGCGTGGCAAGCTGGCAAGTGGCGCAAAGTTAGGGTCTTTTGACTCTGAAACCCCAGGACGCCGGTTCGAGCCTTGGGCATAAGCAGCCTGAGACACAAGGGGCGCTCGTGTGTGCTAGGGCACCTGGTGTGCCCATATCCTGCCGTGTGTTCCTTTTAACCTCTTCTCGATCTCTCCCTTTCTCTCTCCTAGTTAAATAAGTAAAATACTTGGCCCCCCCCCTTGTTGGGGGTGGGGGTGGGGCGATGAAACGTGCTCCACACCGGTTTCTGAAGAGACAGCGCCTCCTTGGCCAGCACCTGTCCTGTGTACTTCGCAATTTGATTCTGATAGAAGGTAAGCAGATCAATTCCTATTCAAGACAAGTCAAGAAGGAATTCAAGGACCTATGGGAGTGGCATTCAACACACAAGCAAGAGTCCTAGCGCCTCTGTCATTGGGTGGAAAGAAAACAGCGCTCCTGACAAGTCCCGGAGTTGCCAGGCTCTCTCTCAAGAAACCTGCACCCAGCACCCCTGCACGTTTCAGAAGAAGTGACCCCCTCATCATCACAGTGACAAGGGGTAAGTGAGCAGTCCACGGAAGTGGACTGAGACGTTCTCGACGGTTTTCTCATGTCTGTATTTGTTATATGTCAGGCAGGCTCTCGTGCTCCATCAGCTGGCTCTTGGTGCTCGGGGAGGCCTCCGCCTCCAGGCCAATTAACGGAGACTTTCTGGAGCTGTCTCCTTGCCAGAAGAAACACAGCCTCCGCGCCCTGCTCCCTCGCATTTCAGACAGCCCCATGACAGTAGCTCACCAATTGTAAGTGAGGGCTGAACCCGCAGAAATTGCTCAATTTGAACAAGAGCGACCTGCGGCTGGCCCATGGCCCTGCGTCGGCCTTCTTTGTGAATGATGTCAATCTGACCGTTTCTCTGAAGGAGAGCCGATTCTCTAACCTAGGGTGATAGCATTCGCTCTCACCCTAGGTTAGAGAATCGGGAGCTTTTTGGACAAAGAGAAGGCCTCGAAGATGCAGGGACTCTCAGCGGGCTAGGGAAAGGGGGCCCCAGACACCCACGGGACTCAAGTTGGTCCCATCCGCATGGACACGCCAGAGCTCTCAGTGAAGAGAGAAGCTACCAGTGAGTCCTGAGGCCCTGTCTAGCGGGAGCACCGACGTTGTGTTTGAGGCAGCAGGCACACAGGAGTCTCTCGAAATGTGAGTCACGTCAAAACCCATCCTCAGGAATCCATTTGCTTTTCACCTTAGAGGCCCAGGGCAAAATTGCTGAAGCCAGGCCCGAAAGAATTAGGAGCGTCGCGTCCATTCGTGTATCTGAGGGTTGGGTACCCCACGCACAGGCTCTGAGAACCATCCTGCCCCGACAATGCATGCAGGTGGAATGAAGGACCAGGAAGGCCTAAGGATTGGATCATCACGGACGTGCCCCTCTTCTTTGAGTCACGCCCACAGATATTCAAGGGAAATACGCTGAGTACATGACACAGCGGTCCTCTGTGAGCACAGTTAGGATTTGTTGTGGCCTTGCATGCTCCTCACATCATGAGCAACTTCCAGGTGATATGGAAAGAAGAAGAGCAGGCAGGACTCTACTGTATGCTGACATTGTACACGACAGTACACAACAGTGCCTCCAGGGCTCCAAGCAGGTTCTTGGGTCTGGCACTGGAATGATATCTTGACTTGCCATAAAATGATAGCAAATGTCCTTGGGTCAAATGGAAGTCACGTTCGTAGTTCTTTCTAAGATATCCCCGTTGCAGGACAAATATTTAGGGCCATGTGTCACCATTGAGACCTCTTGCATAGTTTTCATTTCATCTCTGAAATTCAGAGGTCACAGCAGTTGGGTATCATAAACACAGGGGGCTGGAAGTCATGGCAGTCAACTATAGTGGCAGCAGAGATAAGAGGATAAACATAGAAAAAAAAAAAAAGAGGATGAACATGACATTGCAGCCAGCCTGAGGCTACGTGCCTGAATCGCAGGACACCTGCTGGTAGAATTCAAGCCCACCTGGAGGTTAGAAAGGACAAAGGGAAGAAGCCGCGGGGCCTGCGTGGCAAGGGCAAGTGGCGCAAAGTTAGGTCTTTTGACTCTGAAACCCCAGGACAGCCGGTTCGCGCCTTGGCCATAAGCAGGCCTTGAGACACAAGGGGGCGCTCGTGTGTGCTAGGGCACCTGGTGTGCCCATATCCTGCCGTGTGTCCTTTTAACTCTTCTCGATCTCTCCCCTTTCTCTCTCCTAGTTAAATAAGTAAAATACTTGGCCACCCCCCTTGTGTGGGGGTGGGGGGGGGCGATGAAAACGTGCTCCACACCGGTTTCTGGAGAGGCAGCGCCTCCTTGGCCAGCACCTGTTCTGTGTACTTCGCAATTTGATTCTGATAGAAGGTAAGCAGATCAATTCCTATTCAACGACAAGTCAAGAAGGAATTCAAGGACCTATGGGAGTGGCATTCAACACACAAGCAAGAGTCCTAGCGCCTCTGTCATTGGGTGGGAAAGAAAACAGCGCTCCTGACAAGTCCGGAGTTGCCAGGCTCTCTCTCAAGAAACCTGCACCAGCACCCCCTGCACGTTTCAGAAGAAGTGACCCCTCATCATCACCAGTGACAAGGGTAAGTGAGCAGTCCACGGAAGTGGACTGAGACGTTCTCGACGGTTTTCTCATGTCTGTATTTGTTAGATGTCAGGCAGGCTCTCGTGCTCCATCAGCTGGCTTGGTGCTCGGGGGAGGCCCTCCGCCTCCAGCCAATTAACGGAGACTTTCTGGAGCTGTCTCCTTGCCAGAGAAACACAGCCTCCGCGCCCTGCTCCCTCGCATTTCAGGACAGCCCCATGACAGTAGGCTCACCAATTGTAAGTGAGGGGCTGAACCCGCAGAAATTGCTCAATTTGAACCAAGAGCGGACTGCGGCTGGCCCATGGCCCTGCGTCGGCCATCTTTGTGAATGATGTCAATCTGACCGTTTCTCTGAAGAGAGCCGATTCTCTAACCTAGGGTGATAGCATTCGCTCTCACCCTAGGTTAGAGAATCGGGAGCTTTTTGGACAAAGAGAAGGCCTCGAAGATGCAGGGGACTCTCTGCGTGCTAGGGAAAGGGGGCCCTGACACCCACGGGACTCAAGTGGTCCCATCCGCATGGGACACGCAGAGCTTCCAGGTGAAGAGAGAAGCTACCAGTGAGTCCCTGAGGCCCTGTCTAGCGGGAGCACCGACGTGTGTTTGAGGCAGCAGGCACACAGGAGTCTCTCGAAAATGTGAGTCACGTCAAACCCATCCTCAGGGAATCCATATGCTTTTCACCTTAGAGGCCCAGGGCAAAATTGCTGAAGCCAGGCCCGAAAGAATTAGGAGCGTCGCGGGTCCATTCGTGTATTCTGAGGGTTTGGGTACCCCACAGCACAGGCTCTGAGAACCATCCTGCCCCGACAATGCATGCAGGTGGAATGAAGGACCAGAAGGCTAAGGATTGGATCATCACGGACGTGCCCCTCCTTCTTTGAGTCACGCCCACAGATATCAAGGAATACGCTGAGTACATGACACACGGTCCTCTGTGAGACACAGTTAGGATTTGTTGTGGCCTTGCATGCTCCTCACATCATGAGCAACTCCCAGGTGATATGGAAAGAAAAGAGCAGGCAGGACTCTACTGTATGCTGACATTGTACACGACAGTACACAACAGTGCCTCCAGTGCTCCAAGCAGGTTCTTGGGTCTGGAACTGGAATGATATCTTGACTTGCCAGAAAATGATAGCAATGTCTTTGGGTCAAATGGAAGTCACGTTCGTAGTTCTTTCTAAGATATCCCCGTTGCAGGACAAATATTTAGGGCCATGTGTCACCATTGAGACCTCTTGCATAGTTTTTCATTTCATCTCTGAAATTCAGAGGTCACAGCAGTTGAGTATCATAAACACAGGGGGCTGGAAGTCATGGCAGTCACCTATAGTGTCAGCAGAGATAAGAGGATAAACATAGAAAAAAAAAAAAAAGAGGATGAACATGACATTGCAGCCAGCCTGAGGCTACGTGCTGAATCGCAGGACACCTGCTGGTAGAATTCAAGCCCACCTGGAGGTAGAAAGGACAAAGGGAAGAAGCCGCGGGCCAGCGTGGCAAGCGGCAAGTGGCGCAAAGGTTAGGTCTTTTGACTCTGAAACCCCAGGACGCCGGTTCGAGCCTTGGGCCATAAGCAGGCCTGAGACACAAGGGGGCGCTCGTGTGTGCTAGGGCACCTGGTGTGCCCATATCCTGCCGTGTGTCCTTTTAACTCTTCTCGATCTCTCCCTTTCTCTCTTCCTAGTTAAATAAGTAAAATACTTGGCCACCCCCCCCTAGTGTGGGGGTGGGGGGGGGGCGATGAAAACGTGCTCCACACCGGTTTCTGGAGAGGCAGCGCCTCCTTGGCCAGCACCTGTTCTGTGTATCTCGCAATTTGATTCTGATAGAAGGTAAGCAGATCAATTCCTATTCAAGACAAGTCAAGAAGGAATTCAAGGACCTATGGGAGTGGCATTCAACACACAAGCAAGAGTCCTAGCGCCTCTGTCATTGGGTGGAAAGAAAACAGCGGCTCCCTGACAAGTCCCCGGAGTTGCCAGGCTCTCCTCTCAAGAAAACCTGCACCAGCACCCCTGCACGTTTCAGAAGAAGTGACCCCTCTTCATCACCAGTGACAAGGGTAAGTGAGCAGTCCACGGAAGTGGACTGAGACGTTCTCGACGGTTTTCTCATGTCTGTATTTGTTAGATGTCAGGCAGGCTCTCGTGCTCCATCAGCTGGCTTGGTGCTCGGGGAGGCCCTCCGCCTCCTGCCAATTAACGGAGACTTTCTGGAGGCTGTCTCCTTGCCAGAGAAACTCAAGCCTCCGCGCCCTGCTCCCTCGCATTTCAGACAGCCCCATGACAGTAGGCTCACCAATTGTAAGTGAGGGCTTGAACCCGCAGAAAATTGCTCAATTTGAAACAAGAGCGACTGCGGCTGGCCCATGGCCCTGCGTCGGCCATCTTTGTGAATGATGTCAATCTGACCGTTTCTCTGAAGAGAGCCGATTCTCTAACCTAGGGTGATAGCATTCGCTCTCACCCTAGGTTAGAGAATCGGGAGCTTTTTGGACAAAGAGAAGGCCCGAAGATGCAGGGACTCTCTGCGTGCTAGGGAAAGGGGGCCCCTGACACCCACGGGACTCAAGTGGTCCCATCCGCATGGGACACGCAGAGATTCCAGGTGAAGAGAGAAGCTACCAGTGAGTCCTGAGGGCCCTGTCTAGCGGGAGCACCGACGTGTGTTTGGAGGCAGCAGGCACACAGGAGTCTCTCGAAAATGTGAGTCCCGTCAAACCCATCCTCAGGAATCCATATGCTTTTCACCTTAGAGGCCCAGGGCAAAATTGCTGAAGCCAGGCCCGAAAGAATTAGGAGCGTCGCGGTCCATTCGTGTATTCTGAGGGTTTGGGTACCCCCACGCACAGGCTCTGAGAGACCATCCTGCCCCGACAATGCATGCAGGTGGAATGAAGGACCAGAAGGCTAAGGATTGTGATCATCACGGACGTGCCCCTCCTTCTTTGAGTCATCGCCCACAGATATCATGGGAAATACGCTGAGTACATGACACACGGTCCTCTGTGAGCACAGTTAGGATTTGTTGTGGCCTTGCATGCTCCTCACATCATGAGCAACTCCCAGGTGATATGGAAAGAAAAGAGCAGGCAGGACTCTACTGTATGCTGACATTGTACACGACAGTACACAACAGTGCCTCCAGTGCTCCAAGCAGGTTCTTGGGTCTGGCACTGGAATGATATCTTGACTTGCCAGAAAATGATAGCAATGTCTTTGGGTCAAATGGAAGTCACGTTCCAGTAGTTCTCTTCTAAGATATCCCCGTTGCGGGACAAATATTTAGGGGCCATGTGTCACCATTGAGACTTCTTGCATAGTTTTCATTTATCTCTGAATTCAGAGGTCACAGCAGTTGAGTATCATAAACACAGGGGGCTGGAAGTCATGGCAGTCACCTATAGTGTCAGCAGAGATAAAGAGGATAAACATAGAAAAAAAAAAAAAGAGGGATGAACATGACATTGCAGCCAGCCCTGAGGCTACGTGCTGAATCGCAGGACACCTGCTGGTAGAATTCAAGCCCACCTGGAGGTAGAAAGGACAAAGGGAAGAAGCCGCGGGCTGCGTTGGCAAGCGGCAAGTGGCGCAAAGGTTAGGTCTTTTGACTCTGAAACCCCAGGACGCCGGTTCGAGCCTTGGGCCATAAGCATGGCCTGAGACACAAGGGGGCGCTCGTGTGTGCTAGGGCACCTGGTGTGCCATATCTCTGCCGTGTGTCCTTTTAACTCTTCTCGATCTCTCCCTTTCTCTCTCCTAGTTAAATAAGGTAAAATACTTGGCCACCCCCCTTTGTGTGGGGGTGGGGTGGGGCGATGAAACCGTGCTCCACACCGGTTTCTGAGAGCAGCGCCTCCTTGGCCAGCACCTGTTCTGTGTACTTCGCAATTTGATTCTGATAGAAGGTAAGCAGATCAATTCCTATTCAAGACAAGTCAAGAAGGAATTCAAGGACCTATGGGAGTGGCATTCAACACACAAGCAAGAGTCCTAGCGCCTCTGTCATTGGGGTGGAAAGAAAAACAGCGCTCCTGACAAGTCCCGGAGTTGCCAGGCCTCTCTCTCAAGAAACCTGCACCAGCACCCCTGCACGTTTCCGAAGAAGTGACCCCTCATTCATCACCAGTGACAAGGGTAAGTGAGCAGTCCACGGAAGTGGACTGAGACGTTCTCGACGGTTTTCTCATGTCTGTATTTGTTAGATGTCAGGCAGGCTCTCGTGCTCCATCAGCTGGCTTGGTGCTCGGGGAGGCCCTCCGCCTCCAGCCCAATTAACGGAGAACTTTCTGGAGCTGTCTCCTTGCCAGAGAAACACAGCCTCCGCGCCCTGCTCCCTCGCATTTCAGACAGCCCCATGACAGTAGGCTCACCAATTGTAAGTGAGGGGGCTGAACCCGCAGAAATTGCTCAATTTGAACAAGAGCGACTGCGGCTGGCCATGGCCCTGCGTCGGCCATCTTTGTGAAATGATGTCAATCTGACCGTTTCTCTGAAGAGAGCCGATTCTCTAACCTAGGGTGATAGCTTCGCTCCTCACCCTAGGTTAGAGAATCGGGAGCTTTATGGACAAAGAGAAGGCCCTCGAAGATGCAGGGACTCTCTGCGTGCTAGGGAAAGGGGGCCCCTGACACCCACGGGACTCAGGTGGTCCATCCGCATGGGACACGCAGAGCTTCCAGGTGAAGAGAGAAGCTACAGTGAGTCCTGAGGCCCTGTCTAGCGGGGAGCACCGACGTGTGTTTGAGGCAGCAGGCACACAGGAGTCTCTCGAAAAATGTGAGTCACGTCAAACCCATCCTCAGAATCCATATGCTTTTCACCTTAGAGGCCCAGGGCAAAATTGCTGAAGCCAGGCCCGAAAGAATTTGGAGCGTCGCGGTCCATTCGTGTATTCTGAGGGTTTGGGTACCCCAACGCACAGGCTCTGAGAACCATCCTGCCCCGACAATGCATGCAGGTGGAATGAAGGACCAGAAGGCTAAGGATTGGATCATCACGGACGTGCCCCTCCTTCTTTGAGTCACGCCCACAGATATCAAGGGAAATACGCTGACTTACATGACACACGGTCCTCTGTGAGCACAGTTAGGATTTGTTGTGGCCTTGCATGCTCTCACATCATGAGCAGACTCCCAGGTGATATGGAAAGAAAAGAGCAGGCAGGACTCTACTGTATGCTGACATTGTACACGACAGTACACAACAGTGCCTCCAGTGCTCCAAGCAGGTTCTTGGGTCTGGCACTGGAATGATATCTTGACTTGCCAGAAAATGATAGCAATGTCTTTGGGTCAAATGGAAGTCACGTTCGTAGTTCTTTCTAAGATATCCCCGTTGCAGGACAAATATTTAGGGCCATGTGTCACCATTGAGACCTCTTGCATAGTTTTCATTTCATCTCTGAATTTCAGAGTCACAGCAGTTGAGTTTCATAAACACAGGGGGCTGGAAGTCATGGCAGTCACCTATAGTGTCGCAGAGATAAGAGGATAACATAGAAAAAAAAAGAGGTATGAACATGACATTTGCAAGCCATGCCTGAGGCAACAGTGCCTGAATCGGCAGGACACCTGCTGAGTAGAATTCAAGCCCAACACTGAGGTAGAAAGGACAAAGGGAAAGAAGACCGCGTGCTGCGTGGCAAGCGGCCAAGTGGCGCAAAGGTTAGGTCTTTTGAGCTCTGAAACCGCAGGGACGCCGTGTTCGAGCCTTGGGCCATAAGGCAGGCCTGAGACAACAAGGGGGCCGCTCGTGTGTGCTAGGGCACCTGGTGTGCCCATATCCTGCCGAGGTGTCCTTTTAACTCTTACTCGATCTCTCACCTTTCTCTCTCCTAGTTAAATAAGTAAAAGTACTTTGGGCCACCCCCTTGAGTGGGGGTGGGGGGTGGGGCGATGAAAACGTGCTCCACACCGGTTTTCTGGAGAGGCAGCGCCCTCCTTGGCCAGCACTGTTCTGTTGTACTTCGCAATTTGATTCTGATAGAAGGTAAGCAGAATCAATTCCTATTCAAAGACAAGTCAAGAAGGAATTCAAGGACCTATGGGAGTGGCATTCAACACACAAGCAAGAGTCCTAGCGCCTCTGTCATTGGGTGGAAAGAAATCAGCGCTCTGACAAGTCCCGGAGTTGCCAGGCTCTCTCTCAAGAAACCTGCACCAGCACTCCCTGCACGTTTCAGAAGAAGTGACCCCCTCATCATCACCAGTGACAAGGGTAAGTGAGCAGTCCACGGAAGTGGACTGAGACGTTCTCGACGGTTTTCTCTCATGTCTGTATTTGTTAGATGTAAGGCAGGCTCTCGTGCTCCATCAGCTGGCTTGGTGCTCGGGGAGGGCCCTCCGCCTCCAGCCAATTAACGGTAGACTTTCTGGAGCTGTCCTCCTTGCCAGAGAAACTCAGCCTCCGCGCCCTGCTCCCTCGCATTTCAGGACAGCCCCATGACAGTAGGCTCACCAATTTGTAAGTGAGGGGCTGAACCCGCAGAAATTGCTCAATTTGAACAAGAGCGACTGCGGCTGGCCATGGCCCTGCGTCGGCCATCTTTGGATATGATGTCAATCTGACCGTTTCTCTGAAGAGAGCCGATTCTCTAACCTAGGGTGATAGCATTCGCTCTCACCCTAGGTTAGAGAATCGGGAGCTTTTTGGACAAAGAGAAGGCCTCGAAGATGCAGGGACTCTCTGCGTGCTAGGGAAAGGGGGCCCCTGACACCCACGGGACTCAAGTGGTCCCATCCGCATGGGACACGCAGAGCTTCCAGGTGAAGAGAGAAGCTACCAGTGAGTCCCTGCGGCCCTGTCTAGCGGGAGCACCGACGTGTGTTTGAGGCAGCAGGCACACAGGAGTCTCTCGAAAATGTGAGTCACGTCAAACCCATCCTCAGGAATCCCATATGCTTTTCACCTTAGAGGCCAGGGCAAAATTGCTGAAGCCAGGCCCGAAAGAATTAGGAGCGTCGCGGTCCATTCGTGTATTCTGAGGGTTTGGGTACCCCCACGCACAGGCTCTGAGAACCATCCTGCCCCCGACAATGCATGCAGGTGGAATGAAGCGACCAGAAGGCTAAGGATTGGATCATCACGGACGTGCCCCCTCCTTCTCTTGAGTCACGCCCCACCAGATATCAAGGGAATTACGTGTTGTACATGACACATCGGTCCTCTGTGAGCACAGTTAGGATTTGTTTGATGGCCTTGCATGCTCTCTACATCATGAGCAACTCCCAGGTGATATGGAAAGAAAAGAGCAGGCAGGACTCTACTGTATGCTGACATTGTACACGACAGTTACACAAACAGTGCCTCCAGTGCTCCCAAGCAGGTTCTTGGGTCTGGCACTGGAATGATATCTTGACTTGCCAGAAAATGATAGCAATGTCTTTGGGTCAAATGGAAGTCACGTTCGTTAGTTCTTTCTAAGATATCCCCGTTGCAGGACAATATTTAGGGGCCATGTGTCACCATGAGACCTCTTGCATAGTTTTCATTTCATCTCTGAAATTCAGAGGTCACAGCAGTTGAGTATCATAAACACAGGGGGCTGGAAGTCATGGCAGTCACCTATAGTGTCAGCAGAGATAAGAGGATAAACATAGAAAAAAAAAAAAAAGAGATGAACATGACATTGCAGCCAGCCTGAGGCTACGTGCTGAATCGCAGGACACCTGCTGGTAGAATTCAAGCCCACCTGGAGAGTGAAAGGACAAAGGGAAGAAGCCGCGGGCTGCGTGGCAAGCGGCAAGTGGCGCAAAGGTTAGGTCTTTTGACTCTGAAACCCCAGGACGCCGGTTCGAGCCTTGGGCCATAAGCAGGCCTGAGACACAATGGGGGCGCTCGTGTGTGCTAGGGCACCTGGTGTGCCCATATCCTGCCGTGTGTCCTTTTAACTCTTCTCGATCTCTCCCTTTCTCTCTCCTAGTTAAATAAGTAAAATACTTGGCCCACCCCCCTTGTGTGGGGGTGGGGGGTGGGCGATGAAAACGGTGCTCCACACCGGTTTCTGGAGAGGCAGCGCCCTCCTTGGCCAGCACCTGTTCTGTGTACTTCGCAATTTGATTCTGATAGAAGGTAAGCAGATCAATTCCTATTCAAGACAAGTCAAGAAGGAATTCAAGGACCTATGGGAGTGGCATTCAACACACAAGCAAGAGTCCTAGCGCCTCTGTCATTGGGTGGAAAGAAAACAGCGCTCCTGACAAGTCCCGGAGTTGCCAGGCTCTCTCTCAAGAAACCTGCACCAGCACCCCTGCACGTTTCAGAAGAAGTGACCCCTCATCATCACCCAGTGACAAGGGTAAGTGAGCAGTCCCACGGAAGTGGACCTGAGACGTTCTCGACGGTTTTCTCATGTCTGTATTTGTTAGATGTCAGGCAGGCTCTCGTGCTCCATCAGCTGGCTTGGTGCTCGGGGAGGCCCTCCGCCTCCAGCCAATTAACGGAGACTTTCTGGAGCTGTCTCCTTGCCAGAGAAACACAGCCTACGCGCCCTGCTCTCCCTCGCATTTCAGACAGCCCCATGACAGTAGGCTCACCAATTGTAAGTGAGGGGCCTGAACCCGCAGAAATTGCTCAATATGAACAAGAGCGACTGCGGCTGGCCCATGGCCCCTGCGTCGGCCATCTTTTGTGAATGATGTCAATCTGACCGTTTCTCTGAAGAGAGCCGATTCTCTAACCTAGGGTGAGAGCGAATGCTATCACCCTAGGTTAGAGAATCGGGAGCTTTTTGGACAAAGAGAAGGCCTCGAAGATGCAGGGACTCTCTGCGTGCTAGGGAAAGGGGGCCCCTGACACCCACGGGACTCAAGTGGTCCCATCCGCATGGGACACGCAGAGCTTCCAGGTGAAGAGAGAAGCTACCAGTGAGTCCTGAGGCCCTTGTCTATGCGGCGAGCACCGAAGTGTGTTTGAGGCAGAGCTGCACACAGGAGTCTCTCGAAAATGTGAGTCACGTCAAACCCCATCCTCAGGAATCCACTATGCTTTTCACCTTAGAGGCCCAGGGCAAATTGCTGAAGCCAGGCCCGAAAGAATTAGGAGCGTCGCGGTCCATTCGTGTATTCTGAGGGTTTGGGTACGCCCACGCACAGGCTCTGAGGAACCATCCTGCCCCGACAATGCATGCAGGTGGAAGGAAGGACCAGAAGGCTAAGGATTGGATCATCACGGACGTGCCCCCTCCTTCTTTGAGTCACGCCCACAGATATCAAGGGAAATACGCTGAGTACATGACACACGGTCCTCTGTGAGCACAGTTAGGATTTGTTGTGGCCTTGCATGCTCCTCACATCATGAGCAACTCCCAGGTGATATGGAAAGAAAAGAGCAGGCAGGACTCTACTGTATGCTGACATTGTACACGACAGTACACAACAGTGCCTCCAGTGCTCCAAGCAGGTTCTTGGGTCTGGCACTGGAATGATATCTTGACTTGCCAGAAAATGATAGCAATGGTCTTTGGGTCAAATGGAAGTCACGTTCGTAGTTCTTTCTAAGATATCCCCGTTGCCAGGACAAATATTTACGGGCCCATGTGTCACCATTGAGACACTCTTGCATAGTTTTCATTTCATCTCTGAAATTCAGAGGTCACAGCAGTTGAGTATCATAAACACAGGGGGCTGGAAGTCATGGCAGTCACACTATAGTGTCAGCAGTGATAAGAGGATAAAACATAGAAAAAAAAAAAAGAGGATGAACATGACATTGCAGCCAGCTGAGGCTACGTGCTGAATCGCAGGACACCTGCTGGTAGAATTCAAGCCCCACCTGGAGTGTAGAAAGGACAAAGGGAAGAAGCCGCGGGCTGCGTGGCAAGCGGCAAGTGGCGCAAAGGTTAGGTCTTTTGACTCTGAAACCCCAGGACGCCGGTTCGAGCTTTGGGCCATAAGCAGGCCTGAGACACACGGGGGCGCTCGTGTGTGCCAGGGCACCTGTTGTGCCCATATCCTGCCGTGTGTCCTTTTAACTCTTCTCGATCTCTCCCTTTCTCTCTCCTAGTTAACATAAGTAAATACTTGGCCACCCCCCTAGTGTGAGGGTGGGGTGTGGGCGATGAAAACGTGCTCCACACCGGTTTCTGAGAGGCAGCGCCTCCCTTGGCAGCACCTGTTCTGTGTACTTCGCAATTTGATTCTGATAGAAGGTAAGCAGATCAATTCCTATTCAAGACAAGCAAGAAGGAATTCAAGGACCTAGGGGGGTGGCATTCAACACACAAGCAAGAGTCCTAGCGCCTCTGTCATTTGGTTGAAAGAAAACAGCGCTCCTGACAAGTCCCGGAGTTGCCAGGCTCTCTCTCAAGAAACCTGCACCAGCACCCCTGCACGTTTCAGAAGAAGTGACCCCTCATCATCACCAGTGACAATGGTAAGTGAGCAGTCCACGGAAGTGGACTTGAGACGTTCTCGACGGTTTTCTCATGTCTGTATTTGTTAGATGTCAGGCAGGATCTCGTGCTCCATCAGCTGGCTTGGTGCTCGGGAGGCCCTCCCGCCTCCAGCCAATTCAACGGAGACTTTCTGGAGCTGTCTCCTTGCCAGAGAAACACAGCCTCCGCGCCCTGCTCCCTCGCATTTCAGACAAGCCCCAATGACAGTAGGCTCACCAATTGTAAGTGAGGGGATGAACCCGCAGAAATTGCTCAATTTGAACAAGAGCGACTGCGGCTGGCCCATGGCCCTGCGACGGCCATCTTTGGGAATGATGTCAATCTGACCGTTTCTCTGAAGAGAGCGATTCTCTAACCTAGGGTGATAGCATTCGCTCTCACCCTAGGTTAGAGAAACGGGAGCTTTTTGGACAAAGAGAAGGCCACGAAGATGCAGGGACTCTCAGCGTGCTAGGGAAAGGGGGCCCCAGACACCCACGGGACTCAAGTTGGTCCCCATCCAGCATGGACACGCAGAGCTTCCAGGTGAAGAGAGAAGCTACCAGTGAGTCCTGAGGCCCTGTCTAGCGGGAGCACGACGTGTGTTTGAGGCAGCAGGCACACAGGAGTCTCTCGAAATCGTGAGTCACGTCAAACCCATCCTCAGGAATCCATATGCTTTTTCACCTTAGAGGCCCAGGGCAAAATTGCTGAGCCAGGCCCGAAAAGAATTAGGAGCGGCGCGGTCCATTCGTGTATTCTGAGGGTTTGGGTACCCCCCACGCACAGGCTCTGAGAACCATCCTGCCCCGACAATGCATGCAGGTGGAATGAAGGACCAGAAGGCTAAGGATTGGATCATCACGGACGTGCCCCTCCTTCTTTGAGTCACTGCCCACAGATATCAAGGGAATTTCGCTAGAGTACATGACCACACGGTCCTCTGTGAGCACAGTTGAGGATTTGTTGTGGCCTTGCATGCTCTCACATCATGAGCAACTCCCAGGTGATATGGAAAGAAAAGAGCAGGCTAGGACTCTACTGTATGCTGACATTGTACACGACAGTACACTAACAGTTGCCTCCAGTGCTCCAAGCAGGTTCTTGGGTCTGGCACTGGAATGATATCTTGACTTGCCAGAAAATGATAGCAATGTCTTTGGGTCAAATGGAAGTCACGTTCGTAGTTCTTTCTAAGATATCCCCGTTGCAGGACAAATATTTAGGGCCATGTGTCACCATTGAGACCTCTTGCATAGTTTTCATTTCATCTCTGAAATTCAGAGGCCACAGCAGTTGAGTATCATAAACACAGGGGGCTGGAAGTCATGGCAGTCACCTATAGTGTCAGCAGAGATAAGAGGATGAACATAGAAAAAAAAAAAAAAGAGGATGAACATGACATTGCAGCCAGCCTGAGGCTACGTGCTGAATCGCAGGACACCTGCTGGTAGAATTCAAGCCCACCTGGAGGTAGAAAGGACAAAGGGAAGAAGCCGCGGGCTGCGTGGCAAGCGGCAAGTGGCGCAAAGGTTAGGTCTTTTGACTCTGAAACCCCAGGACGCCGGTTCGAGCCTTGGGCCATAAGCAGGCCTGAGACACAAGGGGGCGCTCGTGTGTGCTAGGGCACCTGGTGTGCCCATATCCTGCCGTGTGTCCTTTTAACTCTTCTCGATCTCTCCCTTTCTCTCTCCTAGTTAAATAAGTAAAATACTTGGCCACCCCCCTTGTGTGGGGGTGGGGGGGGCGATGAAAACGTGCTCCACACCGGTTTCTGGAGAGGCAGCGCCTCCTTGGCCAGCACCTGTTCTGTGTACTTCGCAATTTGATTCTGATAGAAGGTAAGCAGATCAATTCCTATTCAAGACAAGTCAAGAAGGAATTCAAGGACCTATGGGAGTGGCATTCAACACACAAGCAAGAGTCCTAGCGCCTCTGTCATTGGGTGGAAAGAAAACAGCGCTCCTGACAAGTCCCGGAGTTGCCAGGCTCTCTCTCAAGAAACCTGCACCAGCACCCCTGCACGTTTCAGAAGAAGTGACCCCTCATCATCACCAGTGACAAGGGTAAGTGAGCAGTCCACGGAAGTGGACTGAGACGTTCTCGACGGTTTTCTCATGTCTGTATTTGTTAGATGTCAGGCAGGCTCTCGTGCTCCATCAGCTGGCTTGGTGCTCGGGGAGGCCCTCCGCCTCCAGCCAATTAACGGAGACTTTCTGGAGCTGTCTCCTTGCCAGAGAAACACAGCCTCCGCGCCCTGCTCCCTCGCATTTCAGACAGCCCCATGACAGTAGGCTCACCAATTGTAAGTGAGGGGCTGAACCCGCAGAAATTGCTCAATTTGAACAAGAGCGACTGCGGCTGGCCCATGGCCCTGCGTCGGCCATCTTTGTGAATGATGTCAATCTGACCGTTTCTCTGAAGAGAGCCGATTCTCTAACCTAGGGTGATAGCATTCGCTCTCACCCTAGGTTAGAGAATCGGGAGCTTTTTGGACAAAGAGAAGGCCTCGAAGATGCAGGGACTCTCTGCGTGCTAGGGAAAGGGGGCCCCTGACACCCACGGGACTCAAGTGGTCCCATCCGCATGGGACACGCAGAGCTTCCAGGTGAAGAGAGAAGCTACCAGTGAGTCCTGAGGCCCTGTCTAGCGGGAGCACCGAAGTGTGTTTGAGGCAGCAGGCACACAGGAGTCTCTCGAAAATGTGAGTCACGTCAAACCCATCCTCAGGAATCCATATGCTTTTCACCTTAGAGGCCCAGGGCAAAATTGCTGAAGCCAGGCCCGAAAGAATTAGGAGCGTCGCGGTCCATTCGTGTATTCTGAGGGTTTGGGTACCCCCACGCACAGGCTCTGAGAACCATCCTGCCCCGACAATGCATGCAGGTGGAATGAAGGACCAGAAGGCTAAGGATTGGATCATCACGGACGTGCCCCTCCTTCTTTGAGTCACGCCCACAGATATCAAGGGAAATACGCTGAGTACATGACACACGGTCCTCTGTGAGCACAGTTAGGATTTGTTGTGGCCTTGCATGCTCCTCACATCATGAGCAACTCCCAGGTGATATGAAAGAAAAGAGCAGGCTGGGACTCTACTGTATGCCTGATATTGTACCCTCGACAGTCTCACAACAAGTGCCTCTCAGTGCTCCAAGCAGGTTTCTGGGTCTGGCAACTGGAATGATATCTTGACTTGCCAGAAAATGATAGCAATGTCTTTGTGTCAAATGGAAGTCACGTTCGTCGTTCTTTCTAAGATAATCCCCGTTGCCAGGACAAATATTTAGGGCCAAGTGTCACCATTCGAGACCTCTTGCATGTTTTTCATTTCATCTCTGAATTCAGAGGACCCACAGCAAGTTGAGTATCATAAACACAGGGGGCTGGAAGTCATGGCAGTTCACCATATAGTGGTCAGCAGAGATAAGAGGATAAACATAGAAAAAAATAAAAAGAGGATGAACATGACATCTGCAGCCAGCCTGACGGCTACGTGCTGAATCGCAGGACACCTGCTGGTAGAATTCAAGACCCACCTCGATGTAGAAAGACAAGGGAAAGAAGCCTCGGGCTGAGTTGCAAGCGGCAAGTGGCGCAAAGGTTAGGTCTTTTGACTCTGAAACCCCAGGACGCCGGTTCGAGCCTTGGGCCATAAGCAGGCCTGGAGACACAAGGGGGCGCTCGTGTGTGCGTAGGGCCACCTGGTTTTGTGCCCCATATCCTGCCGTGTGTCCTTTTAAATCTTCTCGATCTCTCCCTTTCTCTCTCCTAGTTAAATAAGTTAAAATACTTGGCCAACCCCCCCTTGTGTGGGGGGCTGGGGGGGCGATGAAAAACGTGCTCCACACGGTTTCTGGAGAGGCAGCGCCTCCTTGGCCAGCACCTGTTCTGTGTACTTCGCAATTTGATTCTGATTAGAAGGTAAGCAGATCAATTCCTATTCAAGACAGTCAAGAAGGAATTCAAGGACCTATGGGGAGTGGCATTCAACACAACAAGCAAGAGTCCCTAGCGCCTCTGTCATTGGGTGGAAAGAAAAACAGCGCTCCTGACAAGTCCCGGAGTTGCCAGGCTCTCTCTCAAGAAACCTGCACCAGCACCCCCTGCACGTTTCAGAAGAAGTGACCCCTCATCATCACCAGTGACTAAGGGTAAGTGAGCAGTCCACGAAGTGGACTGAGACGTCTCGACGGTTTTCTCATGTCTGTATTTGTTAGATGTTAGGCAGGCTCTCGTGCTCCATCAGCTGGCTTTGTGCTCGGGGAGGCCCTCCGCCTCCAGCCAATTAACGGAGACTTTCTGGAGCTGTCTCCTTGCCAGAGAAACACAGCCTCCGCGCCCCGCTCCCTCGCATTTCAGACAGCCCCATGACAGTAGGCTCACCAATTGTAAGTGAGGGGCTGAACCGCAGCAGAAATTGCTCAATTGTGAACAAGAGCGACTGCGGCTGGCCCATGGCCCCTGCTGCTCGGCCATCTTTGTGAATGATGTCAATCTGACCGTTTCTCTGAAGAGAGCCGATTCTCTAACCTAGGGTGATAGCATTCGCTCTCACCCTAGGTTAGAGAATCGGGAGCTTTTTGGACAAAAGAGAAGGACTCACGAAGATGCAGGGACCTCTCTGGTGCTAGGGAAAGGGGGCCCCCTGACACCCACGGGACATCAAGTGGTCCCATACGCATGGGACACGCAGAGCTTCCAGGTGAAGAGAGAAGCTACCAGTGAGTCCTGAGGCCTGTCTAGGGAAGCACCGACGTGTGTTTGAGGCAGCAGGCACACAGGAGTCTCTCAGAAAAATGTGAGTCACGTCAAACCCATCCTCAGGAATCCATATAGCTTTTCACCTTAGAGGACCCAGAGGCAAAATTGCTGAAGCCAGCCCGAAAGAATTAGGAGCGTCGCGGTTCACTTCGTGTATTCTGAGGGTTTGGGTACCCCCACGCACAGGCTCTGAGAAACCATCTGCCCCGACAATGCATGCAGGTGGAATGAAGGACCAGAAGGCTAAGGATTGGATCATCCACGGACGTGCCCCTCCTTCTTTGAGTCACGCCCACAGATATCAAGGGAAATACGCTGAGTACATGACACACGGTCCTCTGTGAGCACAGTTAGGATTTTGTTGTGGCCTTGCATGCTCCTCACATCATGAGCAACTCCCAGGTGATATGGAAAGAAAAAGAGCAGGCAGGACTCTACTGTATGCTGACATTGTACACGACAGTACACAACAGTGCCATCCAGTGCTCCAAGCAGGTTCTTGGGTCTGGCACTGGAATGATATCTTGACTTGCCAGAAATGATAGCAATGTCTTTGGGTCAAATGGAAGTCACGTTCGTAGTTCTTTCTAAGTTATCCCCGTTGCAGGACAAATATTTAGGGCCATGTGTCACCATTGAGATCTCTTGCATAGTTTTCATTTCATCTCTGAAATTCAGAGGTCACAGCAGTTGAGTATCATAAACACAGGGGGCTGGAAGTCATGGCAGTCACTATAAGTGTCAGCAGAGATAAGAGGATAAACATAGAAAAAAAAAAAAGAGGATGAACATGAATTTGCAGCCAGCCTGAGGCTACGTGCTGAATCGCAGGACACCTGCTGGTAGAATTCAAAGCCCACCTGGAGGTAGAAAGGACAATGGGATGAAGCCGGCCGGGCCTGCGTGGCAAGCGGCAAGTGGCGCAAAGGTTAGGTCTCTTTGACATCTGATACCCCAGGACAGCCGGTTCGAGCCTTGGGCCATAAGCAGGCCTGAGACACAAGGGGGGCGCTCGTGTGTGCTAGGGCACCTGGTGTGCCCATATACTGCCGTGTGTCCTTTTAACTCTTCTCGATCTCTCCCTTTCTCTCTCCTAGTTAAATAAGTAAAATACTTGGCCACCCCCTTGTGTGGGGGTGGGGGGTGGGGCGATGAAAACGTGCTCCACACCGGTTTCTGAAGAGACAGCGCCTCACTTGGCCCAGCACCTGTTCTGTGTACTTCGCAATTTGATTCTAGATAGAAGGTAAGCAGATCAATTCCTATTCAAGACAAGTCAAGAAGGAATTCAAGGACCTATGGGAGTGGCATTCAACCACACAAGCAAGAGTCCTAGCGCCCTCTGTCATTGGGTGGAAGAAAACAGCGCTCCCCTGACAAGTCCCGGAGTTGCCAGGCTCTCTCTCAGAAACTGCACAGCACCCCTGCACGTTTCAGAAGAAGTGACCCATATCATCCACCAGTGACAAGGGTAAGTGAGCAGTCCACGGACGGAAGTGGACTGAGACTGTTCTCGAAGCGTTTTCTCATGTTCTGTATTTGTTAGCATGTTAGGCAGGCTCTCGTGCTCCATCAGCTGGCTTGGTGCTCGGGAGGCCTCCGCTCCAGCCAATTCAACGGAGACTTTCTGGAGCTGTCTCCTTGCCAGAGAAACACAGCCTCCGCGCCCTGCTCCCTCGCATTTCAGACCAGACCCATGACAGTAGGCCTCACCAATTGTAAGTGAGGGGCTGAACCCGCAGAAATTGCTCAATTTGAAACAAGAGCGACTGCAGGCTGGCCCAATGGCCCGTGCTTCGGCCATCTTTGTGAATGATGTCCAATCTGACCGTTTTCTCTGAAGAGAGACGATTCTCTAACCTAGGGTGATAGCATTCGCTCTCACCCTAGGTTAGAGAATCGGGAGCTTTTTGGACAAAGAGAAGGCCTCGAAGATGCAGGGACTCTCTGGTGCTAGGGAAAGGGGGCCCCTGACACCCACGGGACTCAAGTAGGTCCCATCCGCATGGGACACGCAGAGCTTCCAGGTAGCAAAGAGAGAAGCTACCAGTGAGTCCTGAGGCCCTGTCTTGCGGGAGCACCGACGTGTGTTTGAGGCTGCAGGCACACAGGAGTCTCTCGAAAATGTGAGTCACGATCAAACCCATCCTCAGGAATCCATATATGCTTTTCACCTTAGAGGCCCAGGGCAAATTGCTGAAGCCAGGCCCGAAAGAATTAGGAGCGTCGCGGTCACATTCGTGTATTCTGAGGGTTTGGTACCCCCACGCACAGGCTCTGAGAACCATCCTCGCCCCCGACAATGCATGCAGGGTGGAATGAAGGACCAGAAGGCTAAGGATTGGATCATCATCGGACGTGCCCCCCTCCTTCTTTGAGTCACGCCCACAGATATCAAGGGAAATACGCTGAGTACATGACACACGGTCCTCTGTGAGCACAGTTAGGATTTGTTGTGGCCCTTGCATGCTCCTCACATCATGAGCAACTCCCAGGTGATATGGAAAGAAATAGAGCAGCAGGACTCTACTGTATGCTGACATTGTACACGGACAGTACACAACAGTTGCCTCCAGTGCTCCAAGCAGGTTCTTGGGTCTGGCACTGGAATGATATCTTGACTTGCCAGAAAATGATAGCAATGTCTTTTGGGTCAAATGGAAAGTCACGTTCGTAGTTCTTTCTAAGATATCCCCGTTGCAGGACAAATATTTAGGGCACATGTGTCACCATTGAGACCTCTTGCATAGTTTTCATTTCATCTCTGAAATTCAGAGGTCACAGCAGTTGAGTATACTAAACACAGGGGGCTGGAAGTCATGGCAGTCACTAGAGTGTCAGCAGCAGATAGAGGATAAACATAGAAAAAAAAAAAAAAAAGGATGAACATGACATTGCAGCCAGCCTGAGGCATACGTGATGAATCGCAGGACACTGCTGGTAGAATTTCAAGCCCACCTGGAGAGAAGAAAGGACAAAGGGAAGAAGCCGCGGGCTGCGTGGAAGCGGCAAGTGGCGCATAAGGTTAGGTCTTTTGACTCTGAAACCCCAGGACGCCGAGTTCGAGCCTTGGGCCATAAGCAGGCCTGAGACACAAGGGGGCGCTCGTGCTTGTGTGCTAGGGCACCTGGTGTGCCCAATATCCTGCCGTGTGTCCTTTTAACTCTTCTCGATCTCTCCCTTTCTCTCTCCTAGTTAAATAAGTAAAATACTTGGCCACCCCCCCTTGTGTGGGGGTGGGGGCGATGAAAACGTTGCTCCACACCGGTTTCTGGGAGAGGCAGCGCCTCCTTGGCCAGGCACCTGTTCTGTGTACTTCGCAATTTGATTCTGATAGAAGGTAAGCAGATCAAATTCCTATTCAAGACAAGTCAAGAAGGAATTCAAGGACCTATGGGAGTGCATTTAACACACAAGCAAGAGTCCTAGCGCCTCTGTCATTGGGTGGAAAGAAACAGCGCTCCTGACAAGTCCCCGGAGTTGCCAGACTCTCTCTCAAGAAAACCTTGCACCAGCACCCCTGCACGTTTCAGAAGAAGTGACCCCCTCATCATCACCAGTGACAAGGGTAAGTGAGCAGTCCACGGAAGTGGACTGAGACGTTCTCGACGGTTTTCTCATGTCTGTATTTGTTAGATGTAGGCAGGCTCTCGTGCTCCATCAGCTGGCTCTGGTGCTCGGCGGAGGCCCTCAGCCTCCAGCCAATTAACGGAGACTTTCTGGAGCTGTCTCCTTGCGAGAGAAACACAGCCTCACGGCCCTGCTCCCTCGCATTCCAGACAGCCCCATGACAGTAGGCTACCACCAATTGTAAGTGAGGGGCTGAACACCCGCAGAAATTGCTCAATTTTGAACAAGAGCGACTGCGGCTGGCCCATGGCCCTGCGTCGGCCATCTTTGTGAATGATGTCAATCTGACCGTTTCTCTGAAGAGAGCCGATTCTCTAACCTAGGGTGATAGCATTCGCTCTCACCCTAGGTTAGAGAATCGGGAGCTTTTTGGACAAAGAGAAGGCCTCGAAGATGCAGGGACTCTCTGCGTGCTAGGGAAAGGGGGCCCCTGACACCCACGGGACTCAAATTGGTCCCATCCGCATGGACACGCAGAGCTTCCAGGTGAAGAGAGAAGCTACCAGTGAGTCCTGAGGCCCTGTCTAGCGGGAGCACCGACGTGTGTTTGAGGCAGCAGGCACACAGGAGTCTCTCGAAAATGTGAGACACGTCAAACCCATCCTCAGGAATCCATATGCTTTTCACCTTAGAGGCCCAGGGCAAAATTGCTGAAGCCAGGCCCGAAAGACTTAGGAGCGTCGCGGTCCATTCGTGTATTCTGAGGGTTTGGGTACCCCCACGCGACAGGCTCTGAGAACCATCTGCCCCGACACATTGGCATGCAGGTGGAAATGAAGGACCAGAAGGCTAAGGATTGGATCATCAAGGACGTGCCCCTCCTTCTGTGAGTCACGCCCCACAGATATCAAGGGGAAATACGCTGAGTACATGACACACGGTCCTCTGTGAGCACAGTTAGGATTTGTTGTGGCCTTGCATGCTCCTCAACATCATGTGCAACTCCCAGGTGATATGGAAAGAAAAGAGCAGGCAGGACTCTACTGTATGCTCGACATGTCACACGACAGTACACAAACAGTGCCTCACAGTGCTCCCAAGCAGGTTCTTGGGTCTGGCATGGAATGATATCTTGACTTGCCAGAAAAATGATAGCAATGTCTTTGGGTCAAATGGAAGTCACGTTCGTAGTTCTTTCTAAGATATCCCCGTTGCAGGACAAATATTAGGGCAATGTGTCACCATTGAGACCTCTTGCATAGTTTTCATTTCATCTCTGAAATTCAGAGGTCACAGCAGTTGAGTATCATAAACACAGGGGGCTGGAAGTCATGGCAGTCACCTATAGTGTCAGCAGAGATAAGAGGATATAACATAGAAAAAAAAAAAAAGAGGTCTGAACATGACATTGCAGCCAGCCTGAGGCTACGTGCTGAATCGCACGACACCTGCTGGTAGAATTCAAGCACCACCTGGAGGTAGAAAGGACAAAGGGAAGAAGGCCCGCGGGGCTGCGTGGCAAGCGGCAAGTGGCGCAAAGGTTAGGTCTTTTGACTCTGAAACCCCAGGACGCCGGTTCGAGCCTTGGGCCATAAGCAGGCCTGAGACACAAGGGGGCGCTCGTGTGTGCTAGGGCACCTGGTGTGCCCATATCCTGCCGTTTGTCCTTTTAACTCTTCTCGATCTCTCCCTTTCTCTCTCCTAGTTAAAAAAGTAAAATACTTGGCCACCCCCCTTGTGTGGGGGTGGGGGGGGCGATGAAAACGTGCTCCACACCGGTTTCTGGAGAGGCAGCGCCTCTTGGCCAGCACCTGATCTGTGTACTTCGCAATTTTGATTCTGATAGAAGGTAAGCAGATCAATTCCTATTCAAGACAAGTCAAGAAGGAATCTCAAGGGACCTATGGGGAGTGGCATTCAACACACAAGCAAGAGTCCTAGCGCCTCTGTCATTGGGTGGAAAGATAACAGCGCTCCTGACACGTCCACGGAGTTGCCAGGCTCTCTCTCAAGAAACCTGCACCAGCACCCCTGCCACGTTTCAGAAGAAGTGACCCCTCATCATCACCAGTGACAAGGTGTAAGTGAGCAGTCCACGGAAGTGGACTGAGACGTTCTCGACGGTTTTCTCATGTCTGTATTTGTTAGATGTCAGGCAGGCTCTCGTGCTCCCATCAGCTTGGCCTTGGTGCTCGGGGAGGCCCTCCGCCTCCAGCCCAATTAACGGAGACTTTCTGGAGCTGTCTCCTTGCCAGAGAAACACAGCCTCCGTGCCCTGCTCCCTCGCATTTCAGACAGCCCCATGACAGTAGGCTCACCAATTGTAAGTGAGGGGCTGAACCCGCAGAAATTGCTCAATTTGAACAAGAGAGACTGCGGCTGGCCATGGCCCCTGCGTCGGCCATCTTTGTGAATGACTGTCAATCTGACCGTTTCTCTGAAGAGAGCCGATTCTCTAACCTAGGGTGATAGCATTCGCTCTCACCCTAGTAGGTTAGAGAATCGGGAGCTTTTTGGACAAGAGAAGGCCTCGAAGATGCAGGGACTCTCTGCCGTGCTAGGAAAGGGGGCCCCTGACACCCACGGGACTCAAGTGGTCCCATCCGCATGGGACACGCAGAGCTTCCAGTGAAGAGAGAAGCTACCAGTGAGTCCTGAGGCCCTGTCTTGCGGGGAGCACCGACGTGTGTTTGAGGCAGCAGGCACACAGGAGTCTCTCGAAAATGTGAGTCACGTCAAACCCATCCTCAGGAATCCATATGCTTTTCACCTTCGAGGCCCAGGGCAAACTTGCTGAAGCCAGGCCCGAAAGAATTAGGAGCGGTCGCAGGTCCATTCGTGGTATTCTGAGTGGTTCTTGGGTACCCCCACGCACACAGGCTCTGAGAACACATCCTGCCCCGACAATGCATGGCAGGTGGAATGAAGGACCAGAAGGCAAGGATGGATCATCACGGACGTGCCCCTACCCTTCTTTGAAGTCACGCCCCACAGAATACAAGGTACATACGCTGAGTAACATGACAACACGGTCCTCTCGTGAGCACAGTTAGGATTTGTTGTGGCCTGTGCATGCTCCTCACATCATAGCAACTCCCAAGGGTGAATATGGACAAGAACAAGAGCAGGCAGGACTCTACTGTATGCTGACCTTTGTACACGACAGTACACAACAGTGCCTCCAGTGCTCCAAGCAGGTTCTTGGGTCTGGCCACTGGAATGATATCTTGACTTGCCAGAAAATGATAGCAATTGTCTTTGGGTCAAATGGAAGTACAAGTTAAGTAGTTCTTTCTAGAATATCCACCAGTTAAGCAGGACAAATATTTAGGGCCATGTGTCACCATTGAGACCTCTTGCATAGTTTTCATTTCATCTCTGAAATTCAGAGGTCACAGCAGTTGAGTATCATAAACACAGGGGGCTGGAAGTCATGGCAGTCACCTATAGTGTCAGCAGAGATAAGAGGATAAACATAGAAAAAAAAAAAAAAAGAGGATGAACATGACATTGCAGCCAGCCTGAGGCTACGTGCTGAATCGCAGGACACCTGCTGGTAGAATTCAAGCCCACCTGGAGGTAGAAAGGACAAAGGGAAGAAGCCGCGGGCTGCGTGGCAAGCGGCAAGTGGCGCAAAGGTTAGGTCTTTTGACTCTGAAACCCCAGGACGCCGGTTCGAGCCTTGGGCCATAAGCAGGCCTGAGACACAAGGGGGCGCTCGTGTGTGCTAGGGCACCTGGTGTGCCCATATCCTGCCGTGTGTCCTTTTAACTCTTCTCGATCTCTCCCTTTCTCTCTCCAGGTTAAATAAGTAAAATACTTGGCCACCCCCCTTGTGTGGGGGTGGGGGGGGCGATGAAAACGTGCTCCACACCGGTTTCTGGAGAGGCAGCGCCTCCTGGCCAGCACCTGTTCTGTGTACTTCGCAATTTGATTCTGATAGAAGATAAGCAGATCAATCCTATTCAAGACAAGTCAAGAAGGAATTCAAGGACCTATGGGAGAGTGGCATTCAACACACAAGCAAGAGTCCTAGCGCCTCTGTCATTGGTGGAAAGAAAACAGCGCTCCTGACAAGTCCCGGAGTTGCCAGGCTCTCTCTCAAGAAACCCTGCACCAGCACCCCTGCACGTTTCAGAAGAAGTGACCACCTCATCATCACCAGTGACAAGGGTAAGTGGAGCAGTCCACGGAAGTGGACTGAGACGTTCTCGACGGTTTCTCATGTCTGTATTTGTTAGATGTCAGGCAGGCTCTCGTGCTCCATCAGTGGCTTGGTGCTCGGGGAGGCCTCCGCCTCCAGCCAATTAACGGAGACTTTCTGGAGCTGTCTCCTTTGCCAGAGAGAACACAGCCTCCCCGCGCCCCTGCTCCCTCGCATTTCAGACAGCCCCATGACAGTAGGCTCACCCAATTGTAAGTGAGGGGCTGAACCCCGCAGAAATTGCTCAATTTGAACAAAGAGCGACTGCGGCTGGCCATGGCCCTGCGTCGGCCATCTTTGTGAATTGATGTCAATCTGACCGTTTCTCTAGAAGAGAGCCGATTTCCTCTAACCTAGGGTGATAGCATTCGCTCTCACCCTAGGTTAGAGAATAGGGAGCTTTTTGGACAAATAGAAGGCCTCGAAGATTCAGGGACTCTCTGCGTGCTAGGGAAAGGGGGCCCCAGACACCCACGGGAATCAAGTAGGTCCCATCCGCATGGGACACGCAGAGCTTCCAGGTGAAGAGAGAAGCTTACCAGTGAGTCCTGAGGACCCTGTCTAGCGGGAGCACCGACGTGTGGTTTGAGGCCAGCAGGCACACAGGAGTCTCTCGAAAATGTGAGTCACGTCAAACCCATCCTCAGGAATCCATATGCTTTTCACCTTAGAGGCCCAGGCAAAATTGCTGAAGCCAGGCCCGAAAGAATTAGGAGCGTCGCGGTCCATTCGTGTATTCTGAGGGTTTGGGTACCCCACGCACAGCTCTGAGAACCAGTCCTGCCCCCGATCAATGCATGCAGGTGGAATGAAGGACCAGAGGCTAAAGGATTGGATCATCACGGACGTGCCCCCTCCTTCTTTGAGTCACGCCCACAGATATCAAGGGAAATACGCTGAGTACATGACACACGGTCCTCTGTGAGCACAGTTAGGATTTGTTGTGGCCTTGCATGCTCCTCACATCATGAGCAACTTCCCAGGTGATATGGAAAGAAAAGAGCAGGCAGGACTCTACGTATGCTGACATTGTACACGACAGTACACAACAGTGCCTCCAGTGCTCCCAAGCAGGTTCTTGGGTCTGGCACTGGAATGAATATCTTGACTTGCCAGAAAATGATAGCAATGTCTTTGGGTCAAATGGAAGTCACGTTCGTAGTTCTTTCTAAGATATCCCCGTTGCAGGACAAATATTTAGGGCCATGTGTCACCATTGAGACCTCCTTGCATAGTTTTCATTTCATCTCTGAAATTCAGAGGTCACAGAGTTGAGTATCATAAACACAGGGGGCTGGAAGTCATGGCAGTCACCTATAGTGTCAGCAGAGATAGAGGATAAACATAGAAAAAAAAAAAAGAAAAGAGGATGAACATGACATTGCAGCCCAGCCTGAGGCTACGTGCTGAATCGCAGGACACCTGCTGGTAGAATTCAAGCCCACCTGGAGGTAGAAAGGACAAAGGGAAGAAGCCGCGGGCTGCGTGGCAAGCGGCAAGTGGCGCAAAGGTTAGGTCTTTTGACTCTGAAACCCCAGGACGCCGGTTCGAGCCTTGGGCCATAAGCAGGCCTGAGACACAAGGGGGCGCTCGTGTGTGCAAGGGCACCTGGTGTGCCCATATCCTGCCGTGTGTCCTTTTAACTCTTCTCGATCTCTCCCTTTCTCTCTCCTAGTTAAATAAGTAAAATACTTGGCCACCCCCCTTGTGTGGGGGTGGGGGGGGCGATGAAAACGTGCTCATACACCGGTTTCTGGAGAGGCAGCGCCTCCTTGGCCAGCACCTGTTCTGTGTACTTCGCAATTTGATTCTGATAGAAGGTAAGCAGATCAATTCACTATTCAAGACAAGTCAAGAAGGAAATTCAAGGACCTATGGGAGTGGCATTCAACACACAAGCAAGAGTCCTAGCGCCTCTGTCATTGGGTGGAAAGAAAACAGCGCTCCTGACAAGTCCCAGAGTTGCCAGGCTCTCTCTCAAGAAACCTGCACCAGCACCCCTGCACGTTTCAGAAGAAGTGACCCCT
This sequence comes from Jaculus jaculus, assembly GCF_020740685.1. Lineage (NCBI taxonomy): Eukaryota > Metazoa > Chordata > Mammalia > Rodentia > Dipodidae > Jaculus > Jaculus jaculus. Next base: position 97,096 of record NW_025423399.1, read on the forward strand.
CATCATCACCAGTGACAAGGGTAAGTGAGCAGTCCACGGAAGTGGACTGAGACGTCTCTCGACGGTTTTCTCATGTCTGTATTTGTTAGATGTAGGCAGGCTCTCGTGCTCCATCAGCTGGCTTGGTGCTCGGGGAGGCCCCTCCGCCTCCAGCCAATTAACGGAGACTTTCTGGAGCTGTCTCCTTGCCAGAGAAACACAGCTCCGCGCCCTGCTCCCTCGCATTTCCAGACAGCCCCATGACAGTAGGCTCACCAATTGTAAGTGAGGGGCTGAACCCGCAGAAATTGCTCAATTTGAACAAGAGCGACTGCGGCTGGCCCATGGCCCTGCGTCGGCCATCTTTGTGAATGATGTCAATCTGACCGTTTCTCTGAAGAGAGCCGATTCTCTAACCTAGGGTGATAGCATTCGCTCTCACCCTAGGTTAGAGAATCGGGAGCTTTTTGGACAAAGAGAAGGCCTCGAAGGATGCAGGGACTCTCTGCGTGCTAGGGAAAGGGGGCCCCTGACACCCACGGGACTCAAGTGGTCCCATCCGCATGGGACACGCAGAGCTTCCAGGTGAAGAGAGAAGCTACCAGTGAGTCCTGAGGCCCTGTCTAGCGGGAGCACCGACGTGTGTTTGAGGCAGCAGGCACACAGGAGTCTCTCGAAAATGTGAGTCACGTCAAACCCATCCTCAGGAATCCATATGCTTTTCACCTTAGAGGCCCAGGGCAAAATTGCTGAAGCCAGGCCCGAAAGAATTAGGAGCGTCGCGGTCCATTCGTGTATTCTGAGGGTTTGGGTACCCCCACGCACAGGCTCTGAGAACCATCCTGCCCCGACAATGCATGCAGGTGGAATGAAGGACCAGAAGGCTAAGGATTGGATCATCACGGACGTGCCCCTCCTTCTTTGAGTCACGCCCACAGATATCAAGGGAAATACGCTGAGTACATGACACACGGTCCTCTGTGAGCACAGTTAGGATTTGTTGTGGCCTTGCATGCTCCTCACATCATGAGCAACTCCCAGGTGATATGGAAAGAAAAGAGCAGGCAGGACTCTACTGTATGCTGACATTGTACACGACAGTACACAACAGTGCCTCCAGTGCTCCAAGCAGGTTCTTGGGTCTGGCACTGGAATGATATCTTGACTTGCCAGAAAATGATAGCAATGTCTTTGGGTCAAATGGAAGTCACGTTCGTAGTTCTTTCTAAGATATCCCCGTTGCAGGACAAATATTTAGGGCCATGTGTCACCATTGAGACCTCTTGCATAGTTTTCATTTCATCTCTGAAATTCAGAGGTCACAGCAGTTGAGTATCATAAACACAGGGGGCTGGAAGTCATGGCAGTCACCTATAGTGTCAGCAGAGATAAGAGGATAAACATAGAAAAAAAAAAAAGAGGATGAACATGACATTGCAGCCAGCCTGAGGCTACGTGCTGAATCGCAGGACACCTGCTGGTAGAATTCAAGCCCACCTGGAGGTAGAAAGGACAAAGGGAAGAAGCCGCGGGCTGCGTGGCAAGCGGCAAGTGGCGCAAAGGTTAGGTCTTTTGACTCTGAAACCCCAGGACGCCGGTTCGAGCCTTGGGCCATAAGCAGGCCTGAGACACAAGGGGGCGCTCGTGTGTGTGCTAGGGCACCTGGTAGTGCCCATATCCTGCCGTGTGTCCTTTTAACTCTTCTCGATCTCTCCCTTTCTCTCTCCTAGTTAAATAAGTAAAATACTTGGCCACCCCCCTTGTGTGGGGGTGGGGGGGGCGATGAAAACGTGCTCCACACCGGTTTCTGGAGAGGCAGCGCCTCCTTGGCCAGCACCTGTTCTGTGTACTTCGCAATTTGATTCTGATAGAAGGTAAGCAGATCAATTCCTATTCAAGTAAGTCAAGAAGGAATTCAAGGACCCATGGGAGTGGCATTCAACACACAAGCAAGAGTCCTAGCGCCTCTGTCATTGGGTGGAAAGAAAACAAGCGCTCCTGACAAGTCCCGGAGTTGCCAGGCTCTCTCTCAAGAAACCTGCACCAGCACCCCTGCACGTTTCAGAAGAAGTTGACCCCTCATCATCACCAGTGACAAGGGTAAGTGAGCAGTCCACGGAAGTGGACTGAGACGTTCTCGACGGTTTTCTCATGTCTGTATTTGTTAGAAGGTCAGGCAGGCTCTCGTGCTCCATCAGCTGGCTTGGTGCTCGGGGAGGCCCTCCGCCTCCAGCCCATTAACGGAGACTTTCTGGAGCTGTCTCCTTGCCCAGAGAAAACACACCCCTCCGCGCCCTGCTCCCTCGCATTTCAGACAGCCCCATGACAGTAGGCTCACCAATTGTAAGTGAGGGGCTGAACCCGCAGAAATTGCTCAATTTGAACAAGAGCGACTGCGGCTGGCCCATGGCCCCTGCGTCGGCCATCTTTGCTGAATGATGTCAATCTGGACGTTTCTCTGAAGAGAGCCGATTCTCTAACCTAGGGTGATAGCATTCGCTCTCACCCTAGGTTAGAGAATCGGGAGCTTTTTGGACAAAGAGAAGGCATCGAAGATGCAGGGACTCTCTGGAGCTAGGGAAAGGGGGGGCCCCTGACACCCACGGGACTCAAGTCGGTCCCCATCCGCATATGGGACCACGCAGAGCTTCAAGGTGAAGAGAGAAGCTACCTGTGAGTCCTGAGGCCCTGTCTAGCGGGTAGCACCGACGTGTGTTTGAGGCAGCAGGCAAACAGGAGTCTCTCGAAAATGTGAGTCACGTCAAACCCAATCCTCAGGAATCCATATGCCTTTTCACCTTAGAGGCGCCAGGGCAAAATTGCTGAAGCCAGCCCGAAAGAATTTAGGAGCGTCCGCGGTCCCATTCGTGTATTTCTGAGGGTTTGGGTACCCCACGCACAGGCTCTGAGAACCATCCTGCCCCGACAATGGCATGCAGGTGGAAGAAGGACCAGAAGGCTAAGGATTGGATCATCCCACGGACGTGCCACTCCTTCTTGAGTCACGCCCACAAGATATCATGGGAAAACGTCGTAGTACATGACACACGGTCCTCTGTGAGCACAGTTAGGATTTGTTGTGGCCTTGCATGCTCCTCACATCATGAGCAACTCCCCAGGTGATATGGAAAGAAAAGAGCAGGCAGGACTCTACTGTATGCTGACATTGTACACGACAGTACACAACAGTGCCTCCAGTGCTACCAAGCAGGTTCTTGGGTCTGGCACTGGAATGATATCTTGACTTGCCAGAAAATGATAGCAATGTCTTTGGGTCAAATGGAAGTCACCGTTCGTAGTTCTTTCTAAGATATCCCCGTTGCAGGACAAATATTTAGGGCCATGTGTCACCATTGAGACCTACTTGCATAGTTTTCATTTCATCTCTGAAATTCAGAGGTCACAGCAGTTGAGTATCATAAACACAGGGGGCTGGAAGTCATGGCAGTCACCTATAGTGTCAGCAGAGATAAGAGGATAAAATAGAAAAAAAAAAAAAAAGAGGATGAACATGACATTGCAGCCAGCCTGAGGCTACGTGCTGAATCGCAGGACACCTGCTGGTAGAATTCAAGCCCACCTGGATGTAGAAAGGACAAAGGGAAGAAGCCGCGGGCTGCGTGGCAAGCGGCAAGTGGCGCAAAGGTTAGGTCTTTTGACTCTGAAAACCCCAGGACGCCGGTTCGAGCCTTGGGACATAAGCAGGCCCCTGAGACACAAGTGGGCGCACGTGTGTGCTAGGGGCACCTGGTGTTGCCCCCCACCATATCCTTCCGTGTGATCCTTTTAACTCTCTCTCGAATCTCTCCCTTTCTCTCTCCTAGTTAAATAACGTAAAATACTTGGTCCACCCCCTTGTGTGGGGTAATGTCCTCGGGGGGCGATGAAAAACGTGCTCCCCCCACCCAAAACACCGGTTTCTGGAGAGGCAGCGCCTCCTTGGCCAGCACCTGTTCTGTGTACTCGCCAATTTGATTCTGATAGAAGGAAAGCAGAATCAATCCTCAATCAAGACAAGTCAAGAAGGAATTCAAGGACCTATGGGAGTGGCACAACACAACAAAGCAAGGAGTACTAGCGCCTCTGTCATTGAGGTGGAAAGAAACAGCTCGCACTGACAAGTCCCCGGAAGTTGCCAGGCTCTACTCTCAACGAAACCTGCACAGCACCACTGCACGTTTCAGAAGAAGTGACCCCTACATCATCACCAGTGACAAGGGTAAGTGGAGCAGTCCACGGAAGTGGACTGAGAACGTTCTCGACGGTTTTATCTTGTCTGTATTTGTTAGATGTCAGGCAGGCTCTCGTGCTCCATCAGCTGGCTTGGTGATCGGGTGAGGCCACTTACCGCCTCCCAGCCAATTAACGGAGACTTTCTGGAGCCTGTCTCCTTGCCAGAGAAAACACAGCCTCCGCGACCCTGCTCCCTCGCATTTCAGACAGCCCCATGACAGTAGGCTCACCAATTGTAAGTGAGGGGCTGAACCCGCAGAAATTGCTCAATTTGAACAAGAGCGACTGCGGCTGGCCCATGGCCCTGCGTTCGGCCATCTTTGTGAATGATGTCAATCTGACCGTTTCTCTGAAGAGAGCCGATTCTCTAACCTAGGGTGATAGCATTCGCTCTCACCCTAGGTTAGAGAATCGGGAGCTTTTTGGACAAGAGAAGGCCTCGAGGATGCCGGGACTCTCTGCGTGCTAGGGAAAGGGGCGCCCTGACACCCACGGGACTCAAGCTGGTCCCATCCGCATGGGACACGCAGAGCTTCCAGGTGAAGAGAGAAGCTACCCAGTGAGTCCTGAGGCCCTGTCTAGCGGGAGCACCGACGGTGTGGTTTGACGGCAGCAGGCACACAGGAGTCTCTCGAAAATGTGAGACACGTCAAACAACCCCATCCTCAGGAATCCCATATGCTTTTCACCTTAGAGGCCCCAGGGCAAAATTGCTGAAGCCAGGCCCCCGAAAGAATTAGGAGCGTCGCGGTCCTTCGTGTTTTCTGAGGTTTGGGTACCCCCTCGCACAGGCTCTGAGAACCATCCTGCCCCGACAATGCATGCAGGTGGAAATGAAGGACCAGAAGGCTAAGGATTGATCATCACGGACGTGCCCCTCTTCTTTGAGTCACGCCCACAGATATCAAGGGAAATACGCTGAGTACATGACACACGGTCCTCTGTGAGCACAGTTAGGATTTGTTGTGGCCTTGCATGCTCCTCACATCCATGAGCAACTCCCAGGTGATATGGAAAGAAAAGAGCAGGCAGGACTCTACTGTATGCTGACATTGTACACGACAGTACACCAACAGTGCCTCCAGTGCTCCCAAGCAGGTTTCTTGGTCTGGCACTGGAATGATATCTTGACTTGCCAGAAAATGATAGCAATGTCTTTGGGTCAAATGGAAGTCACGTTCGTAGTTCTCTTCTAAGATATCCCCGTTGCAAGGACAAATATTTAGGGCCATGTGTCACCATTTGAGACCTCTTGCATAGTTTTCATTTCATCACTGAAATTCAGAGGTCACAGCAGTTGAGTATCATAAACACAGGGGGCTGGAAGTCATGGCAGTCACCTTATAGTGTCAGCAGAGATAAGAGGATAAACTATAGAAAAAAAAAAAAAAGAGGTGAACATGACATTGCAGCCAGCCTTGAGGCTACGTGCTGAATCGCAGGACACCTGCTGGTAGAATTCAAGCCCACCTGGAGGTAGAAAGGACAAAGGGAAGAAGCCGCGGGCTGCGTGGCAAGCGGCAAGTGGCGCAAAGGTTAGGTCTTTTGACTCTGAAACCCCCAGGACGCCGGTTCGAGCCTTGGGCCATAAGCAGGCCTGAGACCACAAGGGGGCGCTCGTGTGTGCTAGGGCACCTGGTGATGCCCAATATCCTGCCGTGTGTCCTTTTAACTCTTCTCGATCTCTCCCTTCTCTCTCCTAGTTAAATAAGTAAAATACTTGGCCACCCCCCTTGTGTGGGGGTGGGAGGGGGCGATTGAAAACGTGCTCCACACCGGTTTCTGGAGAGGCAGCGCCTCCTTGGCCAGCACTGTTCTGTGTACTTCGCAATTTGATTCTGATAGAAGGTAAGCAGATCAATTCCTATTCAAGACAAGTCAAGAAGGAATTCAAGGACCTATGGAGAGTGGCATTCAACACACAAGCAAGAGTCCTAGCGCCTCTGTCATTGGGTGGAAAGAAAACAGCGCTCCTGACAAGTCCCGGAGTTGCCAGGCTCTCTCTCAAGAAACCTGCACCAGCACCCCCTGCACGTTTCAGAAGAAGTGACCCCTCATCATCACCAGTGACAAGGGTAAGTGAGCAGTCCACGGAAGTGGACTGAGACGTTCTCGACGGTTTTCTCATGTCTGTATTTGTTAGATGTTAGGCAGGCTCTCGTGCTCCATCAGCTGGCTTGGCGCTCGGGAGGCCCTCCGCCTCACAGCCAATTAACGGAGACTTTCTGGAGCTGTCTCCTTGCCAGAGAAACACAGCCTCCGCGCCCCTGCTCCCTCGCATTTCAGACAGGCCCCATGACAGTAGGCTCACCAATTGTAATGTGAGGGGCTGAACCCCGCAGAAATTGCTCAATTTGAACAAGAGCGATGCGGCTGGCCCCATGGCCCTGCGTCGGCCATCTTTGTGAATGATGTCAATCTGACCGTTTCTCTGAAGAGAGCCGATTCTCTAACCTAGGGTGATAGCATTCGCTCTCACCCTAGGTTAGAGAATCGGGAGCCATTTTGGACAAAGAGAAGGCCTCGAAGATGCAGGGACTCTCTGCGTGCTATGGGAAATGGGGGCCCCTGACACCCACGGGACCTCAAGTGGTCCCATCCGATGGGACACGCAGAGCTTCCAGGTGAAGAGAGAAGCTACCAGTGAGTCCTGAGGCCCTGTCTAGCGGGAGCACCGACGTGTGTTTGAGGCAGCAGGCACACAGGAAGTCTCTCGAAAATGTGAGTCACGTCAAACCCATCCTAAGGAATCCCATATGCTTTTCACCTTAGAGGCCCAGGGCAAAATTGCTGAAGCCAGGCCCGAAAGAATAGGAGCGTCGCGCGTCCATTCGTGTATTCTGAGGCGTTTGGGTACCCCCACGCACAGGCTCTGAGTAACCATCCTGCCCCGACATGCATGCAGGTGGAATGAAGGACCAGGAAGGCTAAGGATTGGATCATCACGGACGTCGCCCCTCCTTCTTTGAGTCACGCCCACAGATATCAAGGGAAATACGCTGAGTACATGGACACACGGTCCTCTGTGAGCACAGTTAGGATTTGTTGTGGCCTTGCATGCTCCTCACATCATGAGCAACTCCCAGGTGATATGGAAAGAAAAGAGCAGGCAGGACTCTACTGTATGCTGGACATTGTACACGACAGTACACAACAGTGCCTCCAGTGCTCCAAGCAGGTTCTTGGGTCTGGCACTGGAATGATATCTTGACTTGCCAGAAAATGATAGCAATGTCTTTTGGGTCAAATGGAAGTCACGTTCGTAGTTCTTTCCTAAGATATCCCCGTTGCAGGACAAATATTTAGGGCCATGTGTCACCATTGAGACCTCTTGCATAGTTTTCATTTCATCTCTGAAATTCAGAGGTCACAGCAGTTGAGTATCATAAACACAGGGGGCTGGAAAGTCATGGCAGTCACCTATAGTGTCAGCAGAGATAAGAGGATAAACATAGAAAAAAAAAAAAAAGAGGCATGACACATGACATTGCAGCCAGCCTGAGGCTACGTGCTGAATCGCAGTACACCTGCTGGTAGAATTCAAGCCCACCTGGAGGTAGAAAGGACAAAGGGAAGAAGCCGCGGGCTGCGTGGCAAGCAGGCAAGTGGCGCAAAGGTTAGGTCTTTTGACTCTGAAACCCCAGGACGCCGGTTCGAGCCTTGGGCCATAAGCAGGCCTGAGACACAAGGGGGCGCTCGTGTGTGCTAGGGCACCTGGTGTGCCCATATCCTGCCGTGTGTCCTTGTTAACTCTTCTCGATCTCTCCCCTTTCTCTCTCCTAGTTAAATAAGTAAAATACTTGGCCACCCCCCTTGTGTGGGGGTGGGGGGGGGCGATGAAAACGTGCTCCACACCGGTTTCTGGAGAGGCAAGCGCCTCCTTGGCCCAGCACTGTTCTGTGTACTTCGCAATTTGATTCTGATAGAAGGTAAGCAGGATCAATTCCTATTCAAGACAAGTCAAGAAGGAATTCAAGGACCTATGGGAGTGGCATTCAACACACAAGCAAGAGTCCTAGCGCCTCTGTCATTGGGTGGAAGAAAACAGCGCTCCTGACAAGTCCCGAGTTGCCAGGCTCTCTCTCAAGAAACCTGCACCAGCACCCCTGCACGTTTCAGAAGAAGTGACCCCTCATCATCACCAGTGACAAGGGTAGTGAGCAGTCCACGGAAGTGGACTGAGACGTTCTCGACGGTTTTCTCATGTCTGTATTTGTTAGATGTCAGGCAGGCTCTCGTGCTCCATCAGCTGGCTTGGTGCTCGGGGAGGCCCTCCGCCTCCAGCCAATTAACGGAGACTTTCTGGAGCTGTCTCCTTGCCAGAGAAACACAGCCTCCGCGCCCTGCTCCCTCGCATTTCAGACAGCCCCATGACAGTAGGCTCACCAATTGTAAGTGAGGGGCTGAACCCGCAGAAATTGCTCAATTTGAACAAGAGCGACTGCGGCTGGCCCATGGCCCTGCGTCGGCCATCTTTGTGAATGATGTTCAATCTGACCGTTTCTCTGAAGAGAGCCGATTCTCTAACCTAGGGTGATAGCATTCGCTCTCACCCTAGGTTAGAGAATCGGGAGCTTTTTGGACAAAGAGAAGGCCTCGAAGATGCAGGGACCTCTGCGTGCTAGGAAAAGGGGGCCCCTGACACCCACGGGACTCAAGTGGTCCCATCCGCATGGGACACGCAGAGCTTCCAGGTGAAGAGAGAAGCTACCAGTGAGTCCTGAGGCCCTGTCTAGCGGGGAGCACCGACGTTGTGTTTGAGGCAGCAGGCACACAGGAGTCTCTCGAAAATGTGAGTCACGTCAAAACCCTCCTCAGGAATCCATATGCTTTTCACCTTAGAGGCCCAGGGCAAAATTGCTGAAGCCAGGCCCGAAAGAATTAGGAGCGTCGCGGTCCATTCGTGTATTCTGAGGGTTTGGGTACCCCCACGCACAGGCTCTGAGAACCATCCTGCCCCGACAATGCATGCAGGTGGAATGAAGGACCAGAAGGCTAAGGATTGGATCATCACGGACGTGCCCCTCCTTCTTTGAGTCACGCCCACAGATATCAAGGGAAATACGCTGAGTACATGACACACGGTCCTCTGTGAGCACAGTTAGGATTTGTTGTGGCCTTGCATGCTCCTCACATCATGAGCAACTCCCAGGTGATATGGAAAGAAAGAGCAGGCAGGACTCTACTGTATGCTGACATTGTACACGACAGTACACAACAGTGCCTCCAGTGCTCCAAGCAGGTTCTTGGGTCTGGCACTGGAATGATATCTTGACTTGCCAGAAAATGATAGCAATGTCTTTGGGTCAAATGGAAGTCACGTTCGTAGTTCTTTCTAAGATATCCCCGTTGCAGGACAAATATTTAGGGCCATGTGTCACCATTGAGACCTCTTGCATAGTTTTCATTTCATCTCTGAAATTCAGAGGTCACAGCAGTTGAGTATCATAAACACAGGGGGCTGGAAGTCATGGCAGTCACCTATAGTGTCAGCAGAGATAAGAGGATAAAAAAAAAAAAAAAAAAAGAGGATGAACATGACATTGCAGCCAGCCTGAGGCTACGTGCTGAATCGCAGGACACCTGCTGGTAGAATTCAAGCCCCACCTGGAGGTAGAAAGGACAAAGGGAAGAAGCCGCTGGGCTGCGTGGCAAGCGGCAAGTGGCGCAAAGTTTAGGTCTTTTGACTCTGAACCCCAGGACGCCGGTTCGAGCCTTGGGCCATAAGCAGGCCTGAGACACAAGGGGGCGCTCGTGTGTGCTAGGGCACCTGGTGTGCCATATCCTGCCGTGTGTCCTTTTAACTCTTCTCGATCTCTCCCTTTCTCTCTCCTAGTTAAATAAGTAAAATACTTGGCCACCCCCCTTGTGTGGGGTGGGGGGGGCGATGAAAACGTGCTCCACACCGGTTTCTGGAGAGGCAGCGCCTCCTTGGCCAGCACCTGTTCTGTGTACTTCGCAATTTGATTCTGATAGAAGGTAAGCAGATCAATTCCTATTCAAGACAAGTCAAGAAGGAATTCAAGGACCTATGGGAGTGGCATTCAACACACAAGCAAGAGTCCTAGCGCCTCTGTCATTGGGTGGAAAGAAAACAGCGCTCCTGACAAGTCCCGGAGTTGCCAGGCTCTCTCTCAAGAAACCTGCACCAGCACCCCTGCACGTTTCAGAAAAAGTGACCCCTCATCATCACCAGTGACAAGTGTAAGTGAGCAGTCCACGGAAGTGGACTGAGACGTTCTCGACGGTTTTCTCATGTCTGTATTTGTTAGATGTCAGGCAGGCTCTCGTGCTCCATCAGCTGGCTTGGTGCTCGGGGAGGCCCTCCGCCTCCAGCCAATTAACGGAGACTTTCTGGAGCTGTCTCCTTGCCAGAGAAACACAGCCTCCGCGCCCTGCTCCCTCGCATTTCAGACAGCCCCATGACAGTAGGCTCACCAATTGTAAGTGAGGGGCTGAACCCGCAGAAATTGCTCAATTTGAACAAGAGCGACTGCGGCTGGCCCATGGCCCTGCGTCGGCCATCTTTGTGAATGATGTCAATCTGACCGTTTCTCTGAAGAGAGCCGATTCTCTAACCTAGGGTGATAGCATTCGCTCTCACCCAAGGTTAGAGAATCGGGAGCTTTTTGGACAAAGAGAAGGCCTCGAAGATGCAGGGACTCTCTGCGTGCTAGGGAAAGGGGGCCCCTGACACCCACGGGACTCAAGTGGTCCCATCCGCATGGGACACGCAGAGCTTCCAGGTGAAGAGAGAAGCTACCAGTGAGTCCTGAGGCCCTGTCTAGCGGGAGCACCGACGTGTGTTTGAGGCAGCAGGCACACAGGAGTCTCTCGAAAATGTGAGTCACGTCAAACCCCATCCTCAGGAATCCATATGCTTTTCACCTTAGAGGCCCAGGGCAAAATTGCTGAAGCCAGGCCCGAAAGAATTAGGAGCGTCGCGGTCCATTCGTGTATTCTGAGGGTTTGGGTACCCCCACGCACAGGCTCTGAGAACCATCCTGCCCCGACAATGCATGCAGGTGGAATGAAGGACCAGAAGGCTAAGGATTGGATCATCACGGACGTGCCCCTCCTTCTTTGAGTCACGCCCACAGATATCAAGGGAAATACGCTGAGTACATGACACACGGTCCTCTGTGAGCACAGTTAGGATTTGTTGTGGCCTTGCATGCTCCTCACATCATGAGCAACTCCCAGGTGATATGGAAAGAAAAGAGCAGGCAGGACTCTACTGTATGCTGACATTGTACACGACAGTACACAACAGTGCCTCCAGTGCTCCAAGCAGGTTCTTGGGTCTGGCACTGGAATGATATCTTGACTTGCCAGAAAATGATAGCAATGTCTTTGGGTCAAATGGAAGTCACGTTCGTAGTTCTTTCTAAGATATCCCCGTTGCAGGACAAATATTTAGGGCCATGTGTCACCATTGAGACCTCTTGCATAGTTTTCATTTCATCTCTGAAATTCAGAGGTCACAGCAGTTGAGTATCATAAACACAGGGGGCTGGAAGTCATGGCAGTCACCTATAGTGTCAGCAGAGATAAGAGGATAAACATAGAAAAAAAAAAAAAAGAGGATGAACATGACATTGCAGCCAGCCTGAGGCTACGTGCTGAATCGCAGGACACCTGCTGGTAGAATTCAAGCCCACCTGGAGGTAGAAAGGACAAAGGGAAGAAGCCGCGGGCTGCGTGGCAAGCGGCAAGTGGCGCAAAGGTTAGGTCTTTTGACTCTGAAACCCCAGGACGCCGGTTCGAGCCTTGGGCCATAAGCAGGCCTGAGACACAAGGGGGCGCTCGTGTGTGCTAGGGCACCTGGTGTGCCCATATCCTGCCGTGTGTCCTTTTAACTCTTCTCGATCTCTCCCTTTCTCTCTCCTAGTTAAATAAGTAAAATACTTGGCCACCCCCCTTGTGTGGGGGTGGGGGGGGCGATGAAAACGTGCTCCACACCGGTTTCTGGAGAGGCAGCGCCTCCTTGGCCAGCACCTGTTCTGTGTACTTCGCAATTTGATTCTGATAGAAGGTAAGCAGATCAATTCCTATTCAAGACAAGTCAAGAAGGAATTCAAGGACCTATGGGAGTGGCATTCAACACACAAGCAAGAGTCCTAGCGCCTCTGTCATTGGGTGGAAAGAAAACAGCGCTCCTGACAAGTCCCGGAGTTGCCAGGCTCTCTCTCAAGAAACCTGCACCAGCACCCCTGCACGTTTCAGAAGAAGTGACCCCTCATCATCACCAGTGACAAGGGTAAGTGAGCAGTCCACGGAAGTGGACTGAGACGTTCTCGACGGTTTTCTCATGTCTGTATTTGTTAGATGTCAGGCAGGCTCTCGTGCTCCATCAGCTGGCTTGGTGCTCGGGGAGGCCCTCCGCCTCCAGCCAATTAACGGAGACTTTCTGGAGCTGTCTCCTTGCCAGAGAAACACAGCCTCCGCGCCCTGCTCCCTCGCATTTCAGACAGCCCCATGACAGTAGGCTCACCAATTGTAAGTGAGGGGCTGAACCCGCAGAAATTGCTCAATTTGAACAAGAGCGACTGCGGCTGGCCCATGGCCCTGCGTCGGCCATCTTTGTGAATGATGTCAATCTGACCGTTTCTCTGAAGAGAGCCGATTCTCTAACCTAGGGTGATAGCATTCGCTCTCACCCTAGGTTAGAGAATCGGGAGCTTTTTGGACAAAGAGAAGGCCTCGAAGATGCAGGGACTCTCTGCGTGCTAGGGAAAGGGGGCCCCCTGACACCCACGGGACTCAAGTGGTCCCATCCGCATGGGACACGCAGAGCTTCCAGGTGAAGAGAGAAGCTACCAGTGAGTCCTGAGGCCCTGTCTAGCGGGAAGCACCGCGTGTGTTTGAGGCAGCAGGCACACAGGAGTCTCTCGAAAATGTGAGTCACGTCAAAACCCATCCTCAGGAATCCATATGCTTTTCACCTTAGAGGCCCAGGGCAAAATTGCTGAAGCCAGGCCCGAAAGAATTAGGAGCGTCGCGGTCCATTCGTGTATTCTGAGGGTTTGGGTACCCCCACGCACAGGCTCTGAGAACCATCCTGCCCCGACAATGCATGCAGGTGGAATGAAGGACCAGAAGGCTAAGGATTGGATCATCACGGACGTGCCCCTCCTTCTTTGAGTCACGCCCACAGATATCAAGGGAAATACGCTGAGTACATGACACACGGTCCTCTGTGAGCACAGTTAGGATTTGTTGTGGCCTTGCATGCTCCTCACATCATGAGCAACTCCCAGGTGATATGGAAAGAAAAGAGCAGGCAGGACTCTACTGTATGCTGACATTGTACACGACAGTACACAACAGTGCCTCCAGTGCTCCAAGCAGGTTCTTGGGTCTGGCACTGGAATGATATCTTGACTTGCCAGAAAATGATAGCAATGTCTTTGGGTCAAATGGAGTCACGTTCGTAGTTCTTTCTAAGATATCCCCGTTGCAGGACAAATATTTAGGGCCATGTGTCACCATTGAGACCTCTTGCATAGTTTTCATTTCATCTCTGAAATTCAGAGGTCACAGCAGTTGAGTATCATAAACACAGGGGGCTGGAAGTCATGGCAGTCACCTATAGTGTCAGCAGAGATAAGAGGATAAACATAGAAAAAAAAAAAAAAAGAGGATGAACATGACATTGCAGCCAGCCTGAGGCTACGTGCTGAATCGCAGGACACCTGCTGGTAGAATTCAAGCCCACCTGGAGGTAGAAAGGACAAAGGGAAGAAGCCGCGGGCTGCGTGGCAAGCGGCAAGTGGCGCAAAGGTTAGGTCTTTTGACTCTGAAACCCCAGGACGCCGGTTCGAGCCTTGGGCCATAAGCAGGCCTGAGACACAAGGGGGCGCTCGTGTGTGCTAGGGCACCTGGTGTGCCCATATCCTGCCGTGTGTCCTTTTAACTCTTCTCGATCTCTCCCTTTCTCTCTCCTAGTTAAATAAGTAAAATACTTGGCCACCCCCCTTGTGTGGGGGTGGGGGGGGCGATGAAAACGTGCTCCACACCGGTTTCTGGAGAGGCAGCGCCTCCTTGGCCAGCACCTGTTATGTGTACTTCGCAATTTGATTCTGATAGAAGGTAAGCAGATCAATTCCTATTCAAGACAAGTCAAGAAGGAATTCAAGGACCTATGGGAGTGGCATTCAACACACAAGCAAGAGTCCTAGCGCCTCTGTCATTGGGTGGAAAGAAAACAGCGCTCCTGACAAGTCCCGGAGTTGCCAGGCTCTCTCTCAAGAAACCTGCACCAGCACCCCTGCACGTTTCAGAAGAAGTGACCCCTCATCATCACCAGTGACAAGGGTAAGTGAGCAGTCCACGGAAGTGGACTGAGACGTTCTCGACGGTTTTCTCATGTCTGTATTTGTTAGATGTCAGGCAGGCTCTCGTGCTCCATCAGCTGGCTTGGTGCTCGGGGAGGCCCTCCGCCTCCAGCCAATTAACGGAGACTTTCTGGAGCTGTCTCCTTGCCAGAGAAACACAGCCTCCGCGCCCTGCTCCCTCGCATTTCAGACAGCCCCATGACAGTAGGCTCACCAATTGTAAGTGAGGGGCTGAACCCGCAGAAATTGCTCAATTTGAACAAGAGCGACTGCGGCTGGCCCATGGCCCTGCGTCGGCCATCTTTGTGAATGATGTCAATCTGACCGTTTCTCTGAAGAGAGCCGATTCTCTAACCTAGGGTGATAGCATTCGCTCTCACCCTAGGTTAGAGAATCGGGAGCTTTTTGGACAAAGAGAAGGCCTCGAAGATGCAGGGACTCTCTGCGTGCTAGGGAAAGGGGGCCCCTGACACCCACGGGACTCAAGTGGTCCCATCCGCATGGGACACGCAGAGCTTCCAGGTGAAGAGAGAAGCTACCAGTGAGTCCTGAGGCCCTGTCTAGCAGGGAGCACCGACGTGTGTTTGAGGCAGCAGGCACACAGGAGTCTCTCGAAAATGTGAGTCACGTCAAACCCATCCTCAGGAATCCATATGCTTTTCACCTTAGAGGCCCAGGGCAAAATTGCTGAAGCCAGGCCCGAAAGAATTAGGAGCGTCGCGGTCCATTCGTGTATTCTGAGGGTTTGGGTACCCCCACGCACAGGCTCTGAGAACCATCCTGCCCCGACAATGCATGCAGGTGGAATGAAGGACCAGAAGGCTAAGGATTGGATCATCACGGACGTGCCCCTCCTTCTTTGAGTCACGCCCACAGATATCAAGGGAAATACGCTGAGTACATGACACACGGTCCTCTGTGAGCACAGTTAGGATTTGTTGTGGCCTTGCATGCTCCTCACATCATGAGCAACTCCCAGGTGATATGGAAAGAAAAGAGCAGGCAGGACTCTACTGTATGCTGACATTGTACACGACAGTACACAACAGTGCCTCCAGTGCTCCAAGCAGGTTCTTGGGTCTGGCACTGGAATGATATCTTGACTTGCCAGAAAATGATAGCAATGTCTTTGGGTCAAATGGAAGTCACGTTCGTAGTTCTTTCTAAGATATCCCCGTTGCAGGACAAATATTTAGGGCCATGTGTCACCATTGAGACCTCTTGCATAGTTTTCATTTCATCTCTGAAATTCAGAGGTCACAGCAGTTGAGTATCATAAACACAGGGGGCTGGAAGTCATGGCAGTCACCTATAGTGTCAGCAGAGATAAGAGGATAAACATAGAAAAAAAAAAAAAAAAAGAGGATGAACATGACATTGCAGCCAGCCTGAGGCTACATTGCTGAATCGCAGGACACCTGCTGGTAGAATTCAAGCCCACCTGGAGGTAGAAAGGACAAAGGGAAGAAGCCGCGGGCTGCGTGGCAAGCGGCAAGTGCGCAAAGGTTAGGTCTTTATGACTCTGAAAACCCCAGGACGCCGGTTCGAGCCTTGGGCCATAAGCAGGCCTGAGACACAAGGGGGCGCTCGTGGTGTGCTAGGGCACCTGGTGTGCCCATATCCTGCCGTGTTCCTTTTAACTCTTCTCGATCTCTCCCTTTCTCTCTCCTAGTTAAATAAGTAAAAATACTTGGCCACCCCCCTTGTGGGGGGGTGGGGGGGGGCGATGAAAACGTGCTCCACAACCGGTTTCTGGAGAGGCAGCGCCTCCTTGGCCAGGCACCTGTTCTGTGTACTCGCAATTTGATTCTGATAGAAGTAAGCAGATCAATTCCTATTCAAGACAAGTCAAGAAGGAATTCAAGGACCTATGGGAGTGGCATTCAACACACAAGCAAGAGTCCTAGCGCCTCTGTCATTGGGTGTGGAAAGAAAACAGCGCTCCTGACAAGTCCCGGAGTTGCCAGGCACTCTCTCAAGAAACCTGCACCAGCACCCCTGCACGTTTCAAGAAGAAGTGACCCCTCATCATCACCAGTGACAAGGGTAAGTGAGCAGTCCACGGAAGTGGACTGAGACGTTTCTCGACGGTTTTCTCATGTCTGTATTTGTTAGGATGTCAGGGCAGGCTCTCGTGCTCCATCAGCTGGCTTGTGCTCGGGGAGGCCCTCCGCCTCCAGCCAATTAACGGAGACTTTCTGGAGCTGTCTCCTTGCCAGAGAAACACAGCCTCCGCGCCCTGCTCCCTCGCATTTCAGACAGCCCCATGACAGTAGGCTCACCAATTGTAAGTGAGGGGCTGAACCCGCAGAAATTGCTCAATTTGAACAAGAGCGACTGCGGCTGGCCCATGGCCCGCGTCGGCCATCTTTTGTGAATGATGTCAATCTGACCGTTTCTCTGAAGAGAGCCGATTCTCTAACCTAGGGTGATAGCATTCGCTCTCACCCTAGGTTAGAGAATCGGGAGCTTTTTGGACAAAGAGAAGGCCTCGAAGATGCAGGGGACTCTCTGCGTGCTAGGGAAAGGGGGCCCCTGACACCCACGGGACTCAAGTGGTCCCATCCGCATGGGACACGCAGAGCTTCCAGGTGAAGAGAGAAGCTACCAGTGAAGTCCTGAGGCCCTGTCTAGCGGGAGCACCGACGTGTGTTTGAGGCAGCAGGCACACAGGAGTCTCTCGAAAATGTGAGTCACGTCAAACCCATCCTCAGGAATCCATATGCTTTTCACCTTAGAGGCCCAGGGCAAAATTGCTGAAGCCAGGCCCGAAAGAATTAGGAGCGTCGCGGTCCATTCGTGTATTCTGAGGGTTTGGGTACCCCCACGCACAGGCTCTGAGAACCATCCTGCCCCGACAATGCATGCAGGTGGAATGAAGGACCAGAAGGCTAAGGATTGGATCATCACGGACGTGCCCCTCCTTCTTTGAGTCACGCCCACAGATATCAAGGGAAATACGCTGAGTACATGACACACGGTCCTCTGTGAGCACAGTTAGGATTTGTTGTGGCCTTGCATGCTCCTCACATCATGAGCAACTCCCAGGTGATATGGAAAGAAAAGAGCAGGCAGGACTCTACTGTATGCTGACATTGTACACGACAGTACACAACAGTGCCTCCAGTGCTCCAAGCAGGTTCTTGGGTCTGGCACTGGAATGATATCTTGACTTGCCAGAAAATGATAGCAATGTCTTTGGGTCAAATGGAAGTCACGTTCGTAGTTCTTTCTAAGATATCCCCGTTGCAGGACAAATATTTAGGGCCATGTGTCACCATTGAGACCTCTTGCATAGTTTTCATTTCATCTCTGAAATTCAGAGGCCACAGCAGTTGAGTATCATAAACACAGGGGGCTGGAAGTCATGGCAGTCACCTATAGTGTCAGCAGAGATAAGAGGATAAACATAGAAAAAAAAAAAAAAAGAGGATGAACATGACATTGCAGCCAGCCTGAGGCTACGTGCTGAATCGCAGGACACCTGCTGGTAGAATTCAAGCCCACCTGGAGGTAGAAAGGACAAAGGGAAGAAGCCGCGGGCTGCGTGGCAAGCGGCAAGTGGCGCAAAGGTTAGGTCTTTTGACTCTGAAAACCCCAGGACGCCGGTTCGAGCCTTGGGCCATAAGCAGGCCTGAGACACAAGGGGGCGCTCGTGTGTGCTAGGGCACCTGGTGTGCCCATATCCTGCCGTGTGTCCTTTTAACTCTTCTCGATCTCTCCCTTTCTCTCTCCAGGTTAAATAAGTAAAATACTTGGCCACCCCCCTTGTGTGGGGGTGGGGGGGGGCGATGAAAACGTGCTCCACACCGGTTTCTGGAGAGGCAGCGCCTCCTTGGCCAGCACCTGTTCTGTGTACTTCGCAATTTGATTCTGATAGAAGGTAAGCAGATCAATTCCTATTCAAGACAAGTCAAGAAGGAATTCAAGGACCTATGGGAGTGGCATTCAACACACAAGCAAGAGTCCTAGCGCCTCTGTCATTGGGTGGAAAGAAAACAGCGCTCCTGACAAGTCCCGGAGTTGCCAGGCTCTCTCTCAAGAAACCTGCACCAGCACCCCTGCACGTTTCAGAAGAAGTGACCCCTCATCATCACCAGTGACAAGGGTAAGTGAGCAGTGCACGGAAGTGGACTGAGACGTTCTCGACGGTTTTCTCATGTCTGTATTTGTTAGATGTCAGGCAGGCTCTCGTGCTCCATCAGCTGGCTTGGTGCTCGGGGAGGCCCTCCGCCTCCAGCCAATTAACGGAGACTTTCTGGAGCTGTCTCCTTGCCAGAGAAACACAGCCTCCGCGCCCTGCTCCCTCGCATTTCAGACAGCCCCATGACAGTAGGCTCACCAATTGTAAGTGAGGGGCTGAACCCGCAGAAATTGCTCAATTTGAACAAGAGCGACTGCGGCTGGCCCATGGCCCTGCGTCGGCCATCTTTGTGAATGATGTCAATCTGACCGTTTCTCTGAAGAGAGCCGATTCTCTAACCTAGGGTGATAGCATTCGCTCTCACCCTAGGTTAGAGAATCGGGAGCTTTTTGGACAAAGAGAAGGCCTCGAAGATGCAGGGACTCTCTGCGTGCTAGGGAAAGGGGGCCCCTGACACCCACGGGACTCAAGTGGTCCCATCCGCATGGGACACGCAGAGCTTCCAGGTGAAGAGAGAAGTTACCAGTGAGTCCTGAGGCCCTGTCTAGCGGGAGCAGCGACGTGTGTTTGAGGCAGCAGGCACACACGAGTCTCTCGAAAATGTGAGTCACGTCAAACCCATCCTCAGGAATCCATATGCTTTTCACCTTAGAGGCCCAGGGCAAAATTGCTGAAGCCAGGCCCGAAAGAATTAGGAGCGTCGCGGTCCATTCGTGTATTCTGAGGCTTTGGGTACCCCCACGCACAGGCTCTGAGAACCATCCTGCCCCGACAATGCATGCAGGTGGAATGAAGGACCAGAAGGCTAAGGATTGGATCATCACGGACCTGCCCCTCCTTCTTTGAGTCACGCCCACAGATATCAAGGGAAATACGCTGAGTACATGACACACGGTCCTCTGTGAGCACAGTTAGGATTTGTTGTGGCCTTGCATGCTCCTCACATCATGAGCAACTCCCAGGTGATATGGAAAGAAAAGAGCAGGCAGGACTCTACTGTATGCTGACATTGTACACGACAGTACACAACAGTGCCTCCAGTGCTCCAAGCAGGTTCTTGGGTCTGGCACTGGAATGATATCTTGACTTGCCAGAAAATGATAGCAATGTCTTTGGGTCAAATGGAAGTCACGTTCGTAGTTCTTTCTAAGATATCCCCGTTGCAGGACAAATATTTAGGGCCATGTGTCACCATTGAGACCTCTTGCATAGTTTTCATTTCATCTCTGAAATTCAGAGGTCACAGCAGTTGAGTATCATAAACACAGGGGGCTGGAAGTCATGGCAGTCACCTATAGTGTCAGCAGAGATAAGAGGATAAACATAGAAAAAAAAAAAAAAAGAGGATGAACATGACATTGCAGCCAGCCTGAGGCTACGTGCTGAATCGCAGGACACCTGCTGGTAGAATTCAAGCCACCTGGAGGTAGAAAGGACAAAGGGAAGAAGCCGCGGGCTGCGTGGCAAGCGGCAAGTGGCGCAAAGGTTAGGTCTTTTGACTCTGAAACCCCAGGACGCCGGTTCGAGCCTTGGGCCATAAGCAGGCCTGAGACACAAGGGGGGCGCTCGTGTGTGCTAGGGCACCTGGTGTGCCCATATCCTGCCGTGTGTCCTTTTAACTCTTCTCGATCTCTCCCTTTCTCTCTCCTAGTTAAATAAGTAAAATGCTTGGCCACCCCCCTTGTGTGGGGGTGGGGGGGGGCGATGAAAACGTGCTCCACACCGGTTTCTGGAGAGGCAGCGCCTCCTTGGCCAGCACCTGTTCTGTGTACTTCGCAATTTGATTCTGATAGAAGGTAAGCAGATCAATTCCTATTCAAGACAAGTCAAGAAGGAATTCAAGGACCTATGGGAGTGGCATTCAACACACAAGCAAGAGTCCTAGCGCCTCTGTCATTGGGTGGAAAGAAAACAGCGCTCCTGACAAGTCCCGGAGTTGCCAGGCTCTCTCTCAAGAAACCTGCACCAGCACCCCTGCACGTTTCAGAAGAAGTGACCCCTCATCATCACCAGTGACAAGGGTAAGTGAGCAGTCCACGGAAGTGGACTGAGACGTTCTCGACGGTTTTCTCATGTCTGTATTTGTTAGATGTCAGGCAGGCTCTCGTGCTCCATCAGCTGCCTTGTGCTCGGGGAGGCCCTCCGCCTCCAGCCAATTAACGGAGACTTTCTGGAGCTGTCTCCTTGCCAGAGAAACACAGCCTCCGCGCCCTGCTCCCTCGCATTTCAGACAGCCCCATGACAGTAGGCTCACCAATTGTAAGTGAGGGGCTGAACCCCGCAGAAATTGCTCAATTTGAACAAGAGCGACTGCGGCTGGCCCATGGCCCTGCGTCGGCCATCTTTGTGAATGATGTCAATCTGACCGTTTCTCTGAAGAGAGCCGATTCTCTAACCTAGGGTGATAGCATTCGCTCTCACCCTAGGTTAGAGAATCGGGAGCTTTTTGGACAAAGAGAAGGCCTCGAAGATGCAGGGACTCTCTGCGTGCTAGGGAAAGGGGGCCCCTGACACCCACGGGACTCAAGTGGTCCCATCCGCATGGGACACGCAGAGCTTCCAGGTGAAGAGAGAAGCTACCAGTGAGTCCTGAGGCCCTGTCTAGCGGGAGCACCGACGTGTGTTTGAGGCAGCAGGCACACAGGAGTCTCTCGAAAATGTGAGTCACGTCAAACCCATCCTCAGGAATCCATATGCTTTTCACCTTAGAGGCCCAGGGCAAAATTGCTGAAGCCAGGCCCGAAAGAATTAGGAGCGTCGCGGTCCATTCGTGTATTCTGAGGGTTTGGGTACCCCCCACGCACAGGCTCTGAGAACCATCCTGCCCCGACAATGCATGCAGGTGGAATGAAGGACCAGAAGGCTAAGGATTGGATCATCACGGACGTGCCCCTCCTTCTTTGAGTCACGCCCACAGATATCAAGGGAAATACGCTGAGTACATGACACACGGTCCTCTGTGAGCACAGTTAGGATTTGTTGTGGCCTTGCATGCTCCTCACATCATGAGCAACTCCCAGGTGATATGGAAAGAAAAGAGCAGGCAGGACTCTACTGTATGCTGACATTGTACACGACAGTACACAACAGTGCCTCCAGTGCTCCAAGCAGGTTCTTGGGTCTGGCACTGGAATGATATCTTGACTTGCCAGAAAATGATAGCAATGTCTTTGGGTCAAATGGAAGTCACGTTCGTAGTTCTTTCTAAGATATCCCCGTTGCAGGACAAATATTTAGGGCCATGTGTCACCATTGAGACCTCTTGCATAGTTTTCATTTCATCTCTGAAATTCAGAGGTCACAGCAGTTGAGTATCATAAACACAGGGGGCTGGAAGTCATGGCAGTCACCTATAGTGTCAGCAGAGATAAGAGGATGAACATAGGAAAAAAAAAGAGGATGAACATGACATTGCAGCCAGCCTGAGGCTACGTGCTGAATCGCAGGACACCTGCTGGTAGAATTCAAGCCCACCTGGAGGTAGAAAGGACAAAGGGAAGAAGCCGCGGGCTGCGTGGCAAGCGGCAAGTGGCGCAAAGGTTAGGTCTTTTGACTCTGAAACCCCAGGACGCCGGTTCGAGCCTTGGGCCATAAGCAGGCCTGAGACACAAGGGGGGCGCTCGTGTGTGCTAGGGCACCTGGTGTGCCCATATCCTGCCGTGTGTCCTTTTAACTCTTCTCGATCTCTCCCTTTCTCTCTCCTAGTTAAATAAGTAAAATACTTGGCCACCCCCCTTGTGTGGGGGTGGGGGGGGGCGATGAAAACGTGCTCCACACCGGTTTCTGGAGAGGCAGCGCCTCCTTGGCCAGCACCTGTTCTGTGTACTTCGCAATTTGATTCTGATAGAAGGTAAGCAGATCAATTCCTATTCAAGACAAGTCAAGAAGGAATTCAAGGACCTATGGGAGTGGCATTCAACACACAAGCAAGAGTCCTAGCGCCTCTGTCATTGGGTGGAAAGAAAACAGCGCTCCTGACAAGTCCCGGAGTTGCCAGGCTCTCTCTCAAGAAACCTGCACCAGCACCCCTGCACGTTTCAGAAGAAGTGACCCCTCATCATCACCAGTGACAAGGGTAAGTGAGCAGTCCACGGAAGTGGACTGAGACGTTCTCGACGGTTTTCTCATGTCTGTATTTGTTAGATGTCAGGCAGGCTCTCGTGCTCCATCAGCTGGCTTGGTGCTCGGGGAGGCCCTCCGCCTCCAGCCAATTAACGGAGACTTTCTGGAGCTGTCTCCTTGCCAGAGAAACACAGCCTCCGCGCCCTGCTCCCTCGCATTTCAGACAGCCCCATGACAGTAGGCTCACCAATTGTAAGTGAGGGGCTGAACCCGCAGAAATTGCTCAATTTGAACAAGAGCGACTGCGGCTGGCCCATGGCCCTGCGTCGGCCATCTTTGTGAATGATGTCAATCTGACCGTTTCTCTGAAGAGAGCCGATTCTCTAACCTAGGGTGATAGCATTCGCTCTCACCCGAGGTTAGAGAATCGGGAGCTTTTTGGACAAAGAGAAGGCCTCGAAGATGCAGGGACTCTCTGCGTGCTAGGGAAAGGGGGCCCCTGACACCCACGGGACTCAAGTGGTCCCATCCGCATGGGACACGCAGAGCTTCCAGGTGAAGAGAGAAGCTACCAGTGAGTCCTGAGGCCCTGTCTAGCGGGAGCACCGACGTGTGTTTGAGGCAGCAGGCACACAGGAGTCTCTCGAAAATGTGAGTCACGTCAAACCCATCCTCAGGAATCCATATGCTTTTCACCTTAGAGGCCCAGGGCAAAATTGCTGAAGCCAGGCCCGAAAGAATTAGGAGCGTCGCGGTCCATTCGTGTATTCTGAGGGTTTGGGTACCCCCACGCACAGGCTCTGAGAACCATCCTGCCCCGACAATGCATGCAGGTGGAATGAAGGACCAGAAGGCTAAGGATTGGATCATCACGGACGTGCCCCTCCTTCTTTGAGTCACGCCCACAGATATCAAGGGAAATACGCTGAGTACATGACACACGGTCCTCTGTGAGCACAGTTAGGATTTGTTGTGGCCTTGCATGCTCCTCACATCATGAGCAACTCCCAGGTGATATGGAAAGAAAAGAGCAGGCAGGACTCTACTGTATGCTGACATTGTACACGACAGTACACAACAGTGCCTCCAGTGCTCCAAGCAGGTTCTTGGGTCTGGCACTGGAATGATATCTTGACTTGCCAGAAAATGATAGCAATGTCTTTGGGTCAAATGGAAGTCACGTTCGTAGTTCTTTCTAAGATATCCCCGTTGCAGGACAAATATTTAGGGCCATGTGTCACCATTGAGACCTCTTGCATAGTTTTCATTTCATCTCTGAAATTCAGAGGTCACAGCAGTTGAGTATCATAAACACAGGGGGCTGGAAGTCATGGCAGTCACCTATAGTGTCAGCAGAGATAAGAGGATAAACATAGAAAAAAAAAAAAAGAGGATGAACATGACATTGCAGCCAGCCTGAGGCTACGTGCTGAATCGCAGGACACCTGCTGGTAGAATTCAAGCCCACCTGGAGGTAGAAAGGACAAAGGGAAGAAGCCGCGGGCTGCGTGGCAAGCGGCAAGTGGCGCAAAGGTTAGGTCTTTTGACTCTGAAACCCCAGGACGCCGGTTCGAGCCTTGGGCCATAAGCAGGCCTGAGACACAAGGGGGCGCTCGTTGTGTGCTAGGGCACCTGGTGTGCCCATATCCTGCCGTGTGTCCTTTTAACTCTTCTCGATCTCTCCCTTTCTCTCTCCTAGTTAAATAAGTAAAATACTTGGCCACCCCCCTTGTGTGGGGGTGGGGGGGGGCGATGAAAACGTGCTCCACACCGGTTTCTGGAGAGGCAGCGCCTCCTTGGCCAGCACCTGTTCTGTGTACTTCGCAATTTGATTCTGATAGAAGGTAAGCAGATCAATTCCTATTCAAGACAAGTCAAGAAGGAATTCAAGGACCTATGGGAGTGGCATTCAACACACAAGCAAGAGTCCTAGCGCCTCTGTCATTGGGTGGAAAGAAAACAGCGCTCCTGACAAGTCCCGGAGTTGCCAGGCTCTCTCTCAAGAAACCTGCACCAGCACCCCTGCACGTTTCAGAAGAAGTGACCCCTCATCATCACCAGTGACAAGGGTAAGTGAGCAGTCCACGGAAGTGGACTGAGACGTTCTCGACGGTTTTCTCATGTCTGTATTTGTTAGATGTCAGGCAGGCTCTCGTGCTCCATCAGCTGGCTTGGTGCTCGGGGAGGCCCTCCGCCTCCAGCCAATTAACGGAGACTTTCTGGAGCTGTCTCCTTGCCAGAGAAACACAGCCTCCGCGCCCTGCTCCCTCGCATTTCAGACAGCCCCATGACAGTAGGCTCACCAATTGTAAGTGAGGGGCTGAACCCGCAGAAATTGCTCAATTTGAACAAGAGCGACTGCGGCTGGCCCATGGCCCTGCGTCGGCCATCTTTGTGAATGATGTCAATCTGGACCGTTTCTCTGAAGAGAGCCGATTCTCTAACCTAGGGTGATAGCATTCGCTCTCACCCTAGGTTAGAGAATCGGGAGCTTTTTGGACAAAGAGAAGGCCTCGAAGATGCAGGGACTCTCTGCGTGCTAGGGAAAGGGGGCCCCTGACACCCACTGGACTCAAGTGGTCCCATCCGCATGGGACACGCAGAGCTTCCAGGTGAAGAGAGAAGCTACCAGTGAGTCCTGAGGCCCTGTATAGCGGGAGCACCGACGAGTGTTTGAGGCAGCAGGCACACAGGAGTCTCTCGAAAATGTGAGTCACGTCAAACCCATCCTCAGGAATCCATATGCTTTTCACCTTAGAGGCCCAGGGCAAAATTGCTGAAGCCAGGCCCGAAAGAATTAGGAGCGTCGCGGGTCCATTCGTGTATTCTGAGGGTTTGGGTACCCCCACGCACAGGCTCTGAGAACCATCCTGCCCCGACAATGCATGCAGGTGGAATGAAGGACCAGAAGGCTAAGGATTGGATCATCACGGACGTGCCCCTCCTTCTTTGAGTCACGCCACAGATATCAAGGGAAATACGCTGAGTACATGACCACACGGTCCTCTGTGAGCACAGTTAGGATTTGTTGTGGCCTTGCATGCTCCTCACATCATGAGCAACTCCCAGTGATATGGAAAGAAAAGAGCAGGCAGGACTCTACTGTATGCTGACATTGTACACGACAGTACACAACAGTGCCTCCAGTGCTCCAAGCAGGTTCCTGGGTCTGGCACTGGAATGATATCTTGACTTGCCAGAAAATGATAGCAATGTCTTTGGGTCAAATGGAAGTCACGTTCGTAGTTCTTTCTAAGATATCCCCGTTGCAGGACAAATATTTAGGGCCATGTGTCACCATTGAGACCTCTTGCATAGTTTTCATTTCATCTCTGAAATTCAGAGGTCACAGCAGTTGAGTATCATAAACACAGGGGGCTGGAAGTCATGGCAGTCACCTATAGTGTCAGCAGAGATAAGAGGATAAACATAGAAAAAAAAAAGAAAAAGAGGATGAACATGACATTGCAGCCAGCCTGAGGCTACGTGCTGAATCGCAGGACACCTGCTGGTAGAATTCAAGCCCACCTGGAGGTAGAAAGGACAAAGGGAAGAGCCGCGGGCTGCGTGGCAAGCGGCAAGTGGCGCAAAGGTTAGGTCTTTTGACTCTGAAACACCAGGACGCCGGTTCGAGCCTTGGGCCATAAGCAGGCCTGAGACACAAGGGGGCGCTCGTGTGTGCTAGGGCACCTGGTGTGCCCATATCCTGCCGTGTGTCCTTTTAACTCTTCTCGATCTCTCCTTTCTCTCTCCTAGTTAAATAAGTAAAATACTTGGCCACCCCCCTTGTGTGGGGGTGGGGGGGGGCGATGAAAACGTGCTCCACACCGGTTTCTGGAGAGGCAAGCGCCTCCTTGGCCAGCACCGTAGTTCTGTGTACTTCGCAATTTGATTCTGATAGAAGGTAAGCAGATCAATTCCCTATTCAAGACAAGTCAAGAAGGAATTCAAGGACCTATGGGAGTGGCATTCAACACACAAGCAAGAGTCCTAGCGCCTCTGTCATTGGGTGGAAAGAAAACAGCGCTCCTGACAAGTCCCGGAGTTGCCAGGCTCTCTCTCAAGAAACCTGCACCAGCACCCCTGCACGTTTCAGAAGAAGTGACCCCTCATCATCACCAGTGACAAGGGTAAGTGAGCAGTCCACGGAAGTGGACTGAGACGTTCTCGACGGTTTTCTCATGTCTGTATTTGTTAGATGTCAGGCAGGCTCTCGTGCTCCATCAGCTGGCTTGGTGCTCGGGGAGGCCCTCCGCCTCCAGCCAATTAACGGAGACTTTCTGGAGCTGTCTCCTTGCCAGAGAAACACAGCCTCCGCGCCCTGCTCCCTCGCATTTCAGACAGCCCCATGACAGTAGGCTCACCAATTGTAAGTGAGGGGCTGAACCCGCAGAAATTGCTCAATTTGAACAAGAGCGACTGCGGCTGGCCCATGGCCCTGCGTCGGCCATCTTTGTGAATGATGTCAATCTGACCGTTTCTCTGAAGAGAGCCGATTCTCTAACCTAGGGTGATAGCATTCGCTCTCACCCTAGGTTAGAGAATCGGGAGCTTTTTGGACAAAGAGAAGGCCTCGAAGATGCAGGGACTCTCTGCGTGCTAGGGAAAGGGGGCCCCTGACACCCACGGGACTCAAGTGGTCCCATCCGCATGGGACACGCAGAGCTTCCAGGTGAAGAGAGAAGCTACCAGTGAGTCCTGAGGCCCTGTCTAGCGGGAGCACCGACGTGTGTTTGAGGCAGCAGGCACACAGGAGTCTCTCGAAAATGTGAGTCACGTCAAACCCATCCTCAGGAATCCATATGCTTTTCACCTTAGAGGCCCAGGGCAAAATTGCTGAAGCCAGGCCCGAAAGAATTAGGAGCGTCGCGGTCCATTCGTGTATTCTGAGGGTTTGGGTCCCCCACGCACAAGCTCTGAGAACCATCCTGCCCCGACAATGCATGCAGGTGGAATGAAGGACCAGAAGGCTAAGGATTGGATCATCACGGACGTGCCCCTCCTTCTTTGAGTCACGCCCACAGATATCAAGGGAAATACGCTGAGTACATGACACACGGTCCTCTGTGAGCACAGTTAGGATTTGTTGTGGCCTTGCATGCTCCTCACATCATGAGCAATTCCCAGGTGATATGGAAAGAAAAGAGCAGGCAGGACTCTACTGTATGCTGACATTGTACACGACAGTACACAACAGTGCCTCCAGTGCTCCAAGCAGGTTCTTGGGTCTGGCACTGGAATGATATCTTGACTTGCCAGAAAATGATAGCAATGTCTTTGGGTCAAATGGAAGTCACGTTCGTAGTTCTTTCTAAGATATCCCCGTTGCAGGACAAATATTTAGGGCCATGTGTCACCATTGAGACCTCTTGCATAGTTTTCATTTCATCTCTGAAATTCAGAGGTCAGAGCAGTTGAGTATCATAAACACAGGGGGCTGGAAGTCATGGCAGTCACCTATAGTGTCAGCAGAGATAAGAGGATGAACATAGAAAAAAAAAGAGGATGAACATGACATTGCAGCCAGCCTGAGGCTACGTGCTGAATCGCAGGACACCTGCTGGTAGAATTCAAGCCCACCTGGAGGTAGAAAGGACAAAGGGAACAAGCCGCGGGCTGCGTGGCAAGCGGCAAGTGGCGCAAAGGTTAGGTCTTTTGACTCTGAAACCCCAGGACGCCGGTTCGAGCCTTGGGCCATAAGCAGGCCTGAGACACAAGGGGGCGCTTGTGTGTGCTAGGGCACCTGGTGTGCCCATATCCTGCCGCGTGTCCTTTTAACTCTTCTCGATCTCTCCCTTTCTCTCTCCTAGTTAAATAAGTAAAATACTTGGCCACCCCCTTGTGTGGGGGTGGGGGGTGGGGCGATGAAAACGTGCTCCACACCGGTTTCTGAAGAGACAGCGCCTCCTTGGCCAGCACCTGTCCTGTGTACTTCGCAATTTGATTCTGATAGAAGGTAAGCAGATCAATTCCTATTCAAGACAAGTCAAGAAGGAATTCAAGGACCTATGGGAGTGGCATTCAACACACAAGCAAGAGTCCTAGCGCCTCTGTCATTGGGTGGAAAGAAAACAGCGCTCCTGACAAGTCCCGGAGTTGCCAGGCTCCCTCTCAAGAAACCTGCACCAGCACCCCTGCACGTTTCAGAAGAAGTGACCCCTCATCATCACCAGTGACAAGGGTAAGTGAGCAGTCCACGGAAGTGGACTGAGACGTTCTCGACGGTTTTCTCATGTCTGTATTTGTTAGATGTCAGGCAGGCTCTCGTGCTCCATCAGCTGGCTTGGTGCTCGGGGAGGCCCTCCGCCTCCAGCCAATTAACGGAGACTTTCTGGAGCTGTCTCCTTGCCAGAGAAACACAGCCTCCGCGCCCTGCTCCCTCGCATTTCAGACAGCCCCATGACAGTAGGCTCACCAATTGTAAGTGAGGGGCTGAACCCGCAAGAATTGCGCAATTGCCATTTGAACAAGAGCGACTGCGGCTGGCCCATGGCCCTGCGTCGGCCATCTTTGTGAATGATGTCAATCTGACCGTTTCTCTGAAGAGAGCCGATTCTCTAACCTAGGGTGATAGCATTCGCTCTCACCCTAGGTTAGAGAATCGGGAGCTTTTTGGACAAAGAGAAGGCCTCGAAGATGCAGGGACTCTCTGCGTGCTAGGGAAAGGGGGCCCCTGACACCCACGGGACTCAAGTGGTCCATCCGCATGGGACACGCAGAGCTTCCAGGTGAAGAGAGAAGCTACCAGTGAGTCCTGAGGCCCTGTCTAGCGGGAGCACCGACGTGTGTTTGAGGCAGCAGGCACACAGGAGTCTCTCGAAAATGTGAGTCACGTCAAACCCATCCTCAGGAATCCATATGCTTTTCACCTTAGAGGCCCAGGGCAAAATTGCTGAAGCCAGGCCCGAAAGAATTAGGAGCGTCGCGGTCCATTCGTGTATTCTGAGGGTTTGGGTACCCCCACGCACAGGCTCTGAGAACCATCCTGCCCCGACAATGCATGCAGGTGGAATGAAGGACCAGAAGGCTAAGGATTGGATCATCACGGACGTGCCCTCCTTCTTTGAGTCACGCCCACAGATATCAAGGGAAATACGCTGAGTACATGACACACGGTCCTCTGTGAGCACAGTTAGGATTTGTTGTGGCCTTGCATGCTCCTCACATCATGAGCAACTCCCAGGTGATATGGAAAGAAAAGAGCAGGCAGGACTCTACTGTATGCTGACATTGTACACGACAGTACACAACAGTGCCTCCAGTGCTCCAAGCAGGTTCTTGGGTCTGGCACTGGAATGATATCTTGACTTGCCAGAAAATGATAGCAATGTCTTTGGGTCAAATGGAAGTCACGTTCGTAGTTCTTTCTAAGATATCCCCGTTGCAGGACAAATATTTAGGGCCATGTGTCACCATTGAGACCTCTTGCATAGTTTTCATTTCATCTCTGAAATTCAGAGGTCACAGCAGTTGAGTATCATAAACACAGGGGGCTGGAAGTCATGGCGTCACCTATAGTGTCAGCAGAGATAAGAGTATAAACATCCAAAAAAAAAAAAAAAGAGGATGAACATGACATTGCAGCCAGCCTGAGGGTACGTGCTGAATCGCAGGACACCTGCTGGTAGAATTCAAGCCCACCTGGAGGTAGAAAGGACAAAGGGAAGAAGCCGCGGCTGCGTGGCAAGCGGCAAGTGGCGCAAAGGTTAGGTCTTTTGACTCTGAAACCGCAGGACGCCGGTTCGAGCCTTGGGCCATAAGCAGGCCTGAGACACAAGGGGGCGCTCGTGTGTGCTAGGGCACCTGTGTGCCCATATCCTGCCGTGTGTCCTTTTAACTCTTCTCGATCTCTCCCTTTCTCTCTCCTAGTTAAATAAGTAAAATACTTGGCCAACCCCCTTGTGTGGGGGTGGGGGGGCGATGAAAACGTGCTCCACACCGGTTTCTGGAGAGGCAGCGCCTCCTTGGCCAGCACCTGTTCTGTGTACTTCGCATTTGATTCTTGATAGAAGGTAAGCAGTATCAATTCCTATTCAAGACAAGTCAAGAAGGATTCAAGGACCTATGGGAGTGGCATTCAACACACAAGCAAG